>NC_070639.1:5630000-5871815 GCF_947347685.1 Pleuronectes platessa
TACAGATAATGGTGTGGCATTTATGGCCTTCTGGGGCCCGGACAACTTGGAAAACAACTAATTTGGCCTAAATTTCCCAGAACCAATGTAGGGCCTTTTTTTTGATAAACACTTGGTGGTCAAAGCACGGGGGAATCTGAATTTGAACCGAATGTGACCCGTTTGGTTAATAGTGACTGTGGCCCAAATACCACAAGACTAATTTGGGTCAAAATTGACATGTTTGGATGACAGGGAGTTTTGCTATCGCTCACTAGTTGCCCAGATCTGGCAAACAGACAATAAACTCACGACACCTTAAAGTGCCATGGATAATAACAACACAGCATTTAGAAAAACAAAATAACAGTAACAATTAGATTTTCAAAGTAAGTATTATGTATATACTACTGCATACTTTACCATTTAATACAAACGATTTGTGGAAACGGTGCCAATTAAATATAATTAAGAAATGTTTATTTCAGAGAATTACAAGTTATTTAGATTTCATTAAAAAGGTATTTTGGGGTGTTTAGTTTGTAAAAATATGATGAAGATGTAGGTTTTTGTAAACTTTTATTTTTCACAGCATTTTTGAAAAAGGGAAAAACAATTAAATGCATGAAAATAAAAATAAATGACTTTTCTACTTACATAGAGCATTTTGTTTTAGCTCTGTTGCCTTAAATGAATCATCTTGAAATAAAAATAATATGAGAAAAAGGTAGTTTGTACTTCCTTTGTTTTTCACAACATCATTGAAAAGATATAAATAACGTAGATCGTAGATAACGCAGATCTTAGATAATGTAGACTCATACAGTTGTTTAAATGTTCCCAGACACTTAGGTTGGTGTTTATAATAGTGCATAGAAATTGGTGGGTAAACTTGAGTGTTGTAAAAAGAACTCTACCGTTTGGTTAGTTTAATGTGTTGCACGCTGGCTACAGCTGACAAAGCTAACAGGCTCATTATGCTAATAACTTTGAACAATTAGTAGCTGGATGGACAATATTTAACTAAACATTCCACTTAAACTCTTTTAAATATCAGACTAAATAACAAACCTTTACAATAGTAAAAAGTCATGAAATTATTTAATCTATTGATAAATGTAAAGTATTTAGATTCCCACTGATTAAAATTGTAACTGTAACTAAATACAGTTACTTATACCTTGTAATCTCAATATATATCTCTGTGACATCCTCATGTTATGTTACCCACAATATACACACCCACACACACACACTGTCAATCCTACATTCACTGTCCTGCTGCTTTGATCTACAGGATCAAATGTGGATTACTCCGCCGCTAAAAGTAGACCCAGCACATGTCCACTGTTTGAGTGTCGTTGCCATTTTCCAACTTTTTTTGGAAAAGTTAACATTTTAAATCAACTTAATTTTAAGTTGATCTGATAGTTGGAAACTATTCAAAGTTTCTCGCGGGGTTTGTGGACAGAAATGAAAATATAGAGTACCAACAGATTTGTGCTGAAGACGTTAAATTGATGTATTTTTGTGTTGTGGAACCTAAAGGAAATCTCACTTAAAGACAAGGTCATCATATTCTCCATAAAACTTTTAAAATGTCTATACACACTGCATTTTATTCTCTACTGTTCAAGCTACTTCTCCACCCAGATTATATTCTAAGTCAAAGTTTTGGCACATCTGAGCCGTGGTGTCCGGTGACAGGCAGGCGACACCAAGTGAATACTAAACCACCTCACAGAGAAACTCCTCCCGCTGCTGCCCCCACGCTCGCCTCCTCCCTCTAACGCCTCCTGTCCAGAAACTGCAGGTTGATTGGTTTAGCAGGGCAGAGCAGGGTTCTGGTGATGGGCTTCACTGTCTGTCCAGTGGGGTCCGGCCTCACCTCGTATCGCTTTATCAACTTCAAAATAAAACAGAGAGAATCTTTATCAAGCAGAAGAAAGTTTTGGCTGGAATTACTTTGTTGCAGGAGACATAAGAGTGAGACAGTCCACGTTAGTGTTTATGATTAGCAACCACTGAACAGCTGAGAGAATCACAACTGGGATTTTTGATTGGGTCCAAAGTGGGACGACTGCTTTTCAGGTCAGTGCTGCTCCCGGAGAGCAGCTAAAAAAACAACTGATTTCCTGGGAATAAAAAAACATGTTGCTGTTTAACCTGCTCAGTTCACAATGTTGTTTGGCTGCTGATGGAGTCAAAGGTCACTGAGGTTAAAATAAATAAATAAAAATGTCAATAAATACAATTAAACCAAGTAAGAATAGTTTTAAAAAGTTGTTTACGACACTTTGTTTTGGTAAATCAGTTATTTAGACATTTAAAATTCTTGTGAATGAACAGTATTTTTCTACATTATAACAATTCGTATCCAATATATATTTGTATTTCAGTACAACAGTATATTCCTATGGTATTATGTATTTATACAGCAGCCTCCACTAATGTTGCCCAGAGGAGTTACATCTGTTTACACCTTGATTACCTATGTGCAGTCTACCCTAATTTTGTGTTTGTTTTTGCATCAAACAGACACAGAGCAACATAGGCATCACATGTTCTTACCCTGGACAAGAGGAGATACATCTCAAGTTCTGCCACTCGTCGACCCAGACACGCCCGGACCCCAAAACCGAACGGCACCGACCCAAAAGGGTGATGCTTGACCTTCTCCACCTCTCCGCGGAGCCATCGCTGTGGTCTGAAGGTGTGAGGGTCGGAAAAGACGCTCTCGTCATAGGACACAGCGTAGTGGCACAGGTGAAACAACGTCTGTGAGAGGAAACACTTGTTCACTCATTTCATCAAACAAGCAGAAAACATACAGGACCTAAAAAAAAAAAAAAACTCTACTAACAGCCACAGCTGCACTAAAAACAATTATGTTAAAGTTCCACATGCATATTGTGAATAATTACAACAAAACTAGAAGTAAACAAATACATATTTACTCAACACTTCAAACAAACAGGCTCAACCTCTGTATCTTCAGAACTGTTCAATAGAATATGTTAAATCTAAATAAACGTGCATGTTCATTTGTTAAATAAAAATATATCAAGTCATCCTCAGTCTTAAGTCCTTAGATTGAAAAGACCAAACGGAATATTTAGTAAATATATGGAAAATAACACTCTCTCATCAACCATGATATATCACATATTCTCACATTTTTGGGGAAGACGTAATCTCCCACCACAACATCTTCTTCAGCAATGACGCGGGCGTTTCCTGGCACCACTGGATACATCCTGGTGAGCACAGAACAGAGCGGGGAGGCGGTTCAGGTTTCATTCTCTTGGAAAGAAGCTGATTTTGCCGCTCTTAAGATATTAGGTTGTATTTAACTGAGTTTTGTTTACACATTAATTGTTTTATTGTCCAGATTTTAGTGAGAATAGTTCTTCTAATGTCACCTTTGGCAAGAAATTGAACAATAATATTGAAACTACATGATCACATATAATACACTTTAAGCTCCTCAAAACATTCATACCTGATGCTCGTGGTTTTGATATACAACAGTAAAGTTAAGATGTTAAAAAACCTCAACTTGAAAAAGGTTAGTTACTAGCAGCAGCCTTGGTCAAGTTATGCAAGAGGTGATATTGGGTCCTTCAAGCCTGCGCAATCACACTTTAAACAGGCAAATAATCCATCCAATGTCCTATTGATAAAATGCATTGACAAAGATGGCATGATCCATGTTACCGTAGCGTCTCCCTGATGATGGCCTTCAGGTATGGCATCTGAGCGATGTCCTCACTGGACGTCATCTTGTCTCCGGGGCAAACTCCTATCACTTCCTGGTACAACTGTTCCTGGATCTCTGGCAGCTTTGCCAAGTGGTATAGAGCCCAGGAGATAGTGTTGGAGGTCTGCAACCGAGAGCAACTCGCACTGTTATCCGTTGCTAAAGCTGTCAGGGTATGAAGTGGTATAATCTTTAAATCCATGCTAAACTATGAACTGTGTGTTAACAATAGTACATTCAAACCCCTTGTAGCATGGTTATGTTTTTCCTTGGAGTAAATCACAAAAAAATTCACAGGTCACAGGCCACACATGCAGCTTGAGCACATTAGAATAATGTTTTTGCTATACTTGAAGAAAAATGGTTGTTAGATATTGTATGAAAACCAAAATATAAACACATTGAAATCGAGCTCAATGAAATTAAATCAATTTAGTGTCTTCGACACCTAATCTTGTGTTAGAGGAAACTTATCGAGGACATGATTCCTGTCCACAGGTTGTGTGAATTGTAAATTTAAAGGTTTTCACTGCACTTTAAATTAAGTATCTATATCTATAGAAATAAAAGGTCTGTTGAAATTATTGTAATGATTTTATGAGTCTAAATTAGCGACCTTTGTGTCTTAATCTTGGAAAAACGTCAGGATGGTTTATTTGTTTAGTTTTTTTATTGATGCTGTTTTCTTTCTTTGTTTTATTGTACTTGTCTTGTAAGCATTTTGCAGACTGGACTCGTCCCTTCCACAGAATGAACACACACTGGGTCAACTCACCGTGTCGACTCCTGCCAGCAGGAGCTCAGTCATGCTTCCCAGAATCTCAGGGATCGTCATCTTGTCACTGAATAGCAGGTGTGTGAGGTACGCTCCCTCCAGCTGCTGGTTCAGCTTCACCTTCTCCTGGATCTCCTCCATTTTCTTCTGCACTAACTCCCCAGCTACAGGACACAAAGAGAAATATTGTCTTTTTTCATTTCTTAGGGGAGAATTAGAAGTAAAAAGGTAGTAATGACTAGGCCTTCCAGGTACTCAAAGCTGCTTTACAAAGAAATAAAAATAAAACATATCAATGACAGAAATCAATAGAAGAAATGTTGCTATGGATAATGAAACTAGTGGTCTGAAGCAAAACAGTTTTTTAAGAGTAAGAGGAGATGGGCTCAAAACTTTTGGCCATTGGATGGCGTAAGACTGTGAGGGATCTTGTTTAGACCAGGGGTTCCCAAAATGGGGGTCGCGAGCCCCCGGGGCGGTATTTTAAATAATTTAATTAAAAAAAAATATATTGTTTAAATATATACATAAATATTAGTTGAAATTAGAATAAAACCATTTAATAAAAACATCTCCATCAGTTTTTTCCTTTTTCTTTGTTTACCCATGAGGTTATTACGATATGGATTAGTGGTACGAGCAAGAGTTGCAAGGCCAAAAGAAAGTCCTTACTAAACAGACAATCCTAGTCGCAGCTCAAAGGGCTTCATATGAGGTGGCATATTTAATTGCACAGGCAAAAAAGTCAGACAAAATCTGCGAAACCTTAATCAAACCCGCTGCTGTAGTTATAAATCTGGCCATGCATGGGGATGAATTATGAGCCCATGATCTGGAATCAGTGCCGCTGTCAAACGGGACTATTGCCCGGCGCATCTGTTAGGCTTTCTCACAGTAAGGACCCAATCGAAGGCCAAGATGCAAGAAATACTTATTTATTTAACAAATAGAAAAAACCAAGGATCCAAAAAAGCAAGAAACACAAGTGCAAAAAACTGAAAAAACTCAAATTCAAAAATCGAATTACAAAAGGGAAAAACACAGAGGATCAAAAATCAGTTTTCAAGAATCATTTTCTTGGGCGGAATGGGGTCCTGGCGGTGAAAGTCCTTGCGGAGGGCTGGGCATAGGATTAAGCAAGATGGGACCCAGGATCTCTCCTCGATGCCATAGCCCTCCCAGTCCAAGAGATACTCGAGTCCCCGGCCACAGCGGCGAACATCCAGCAATCGACGCACCGTGTGTGCCCCTGAACCATCGATGAGACGTGGGGGTGGGGGCGGGGGGCGGGGGGCAGGGTGCAAGGGGCTACAAATAAATGGCTTGATTCTGGAAACGTTGAATGTGGGGTGGATGCGGCAAAGGGGACCAGGGAGGTTGAGACGAACAGCGGTGGGACTAATGACCCCGCCAATGGGAAACGTTCCGATGAAGCGGGGAGAGAGCTTACGGGACTCAGTCTTAAGGGAAAAAAATCTAATCGAAAAATAGAAAAAACCAAGGATCCAAAAAGGCAAAAAACACAAGTGCAAAAAACTGAAATTCCAATTCAAAAACAGAATTACAAAAGGGAAAAACACAGAGGATCAAAAATCTGAGTCTAATACCATACCAGGTAAAACAGGGCTAAAAAAATTGTAGAATATTGGCGTAGCTTCTCACAGACAAACGTTAACAATCCGACAGGGGACAACAGAAAGACTGGGCTTATATAGTTGAGGGAACAAAGCGAGAAGGGCCCGACACGCGTCCAGAGTCGCCGCCGCCGACCGCCGTACCCGGTCCCCTCAGACGGCCCGTCTTCTGCACCGGCGACGGACACCACCCCGCGGTGTAAGAGAAAGAAAGCCCCCGCTTTCTTTCTCTTGTTTTGTTGCTATTTATTTAAAATAAATAGCAACCATTTATTTAAAATAATAGCAACAATCCTACATGGCCTCAAAATATAAATTCTGAATTCGAATGCAGGAGGTGAGCTGATTAAGAGAGCTCCTTGTCATCCGTCTTCTCCGCCTGTGTGAGTGCCGTGAGGCCCCACCGGACGAGGACCTCCCCCCAAAAAAACCTCCATGCAGGCGACACACCGAGCCTCCGGCGGCATGGAGAGGAGGGTGACGGGGCGACTGCTCCCCCAGCCGCGTCACGTGTCCAGCGGTTTTACCACAAATACCAATGAACATCGGCCAATGACATCGGTGAAAGTCAAGTTTATTACCGATGCACCGATGTCAGTAAACGATGCGAATATCGGCTGCTACCGATGTTCGGCCGTTACATCGGTGCAACATTAGTATTATTCACAGAGAATCTCTTACAAGCAAACAACTTGAACCAGAGTTTCATATTCTTGACATTGCGATAAAAATGGTGAACTACATAAAAAACATGTCCACTCAATATCAGACTTGCTCTTGCAGGGAAATGTGCTGAGCCACCTGTATGACCTGCGGGCATTGTGCGCATATGATCGAGCATGGATCCTAGCTCGCTGACCACCTCACTGACCCTGACTGGTTAACCAGGCTGGTAGACTTGTGAGAGACTTTCTCAGCCCTGACTTACATCAAGAATAAATACAGAGCGCAGCTAAACGTGGATAATGATCTCCGAGTCGCCGTCTTGAAAATAAAGCCGAGGATGGACTTGCTCTGCTCCATGAATGTTGCCCACCTATCTCATTAGTGTGTTTAAGAAATGAAAGTAATTTTTAGGCTAAGGTAAATAACCCTAAAGTTTTTGCACATGGCAGCAATAAGGTGTCTGCTGCTCGTTATGTGCAAAGACGCGCACAGACATCACCTGCGCATTTATACTTATAGCATATGCTCACTTAGCCCGGCTGTTTGTACAGGGAGATCCCTATGTTGTGGTTATATTATTTTTCTTAAATTGCTATAAAATAATATCACGGCTGTAAGGCTGTTGGTCTTTTTTGTTGTATTAATGCCCGTGTTTGCATAGGCCTAAAAGTGTGTGTGCGTAACATTATATAACACATCCAGGGTCGTAGGGGGTCGCCAGTCTCTGGCACTGTTATTTTGGGGGTCGCGGGCTGAAAAGTTTGGGAACCCCTGGTCTAGACTATGGTTCAGACAATGATGTGGGTATAAGAGCTGCAGAATCCAGAAGTCAAAGAGTCACAAAAATATGAACATAGGACATATTTAACCATCAATTACCATAGGTAGTCAAAACGGAGCAAAGGCTGAGACACAACCCTTGCTCTCGGCTCATCTTCATCCCCTACAGGAAGGTTTGTGATGACAATGAGAAGAAATCACCATTGACAAAAGAAAACTTTGTAGAGAAGTCAAAGTCTGGATGATTGATTAGTTTGCGAATTAACAAAAGTTATTTAATCTCTACAGCCTTCGTGCATTTGGGTCTCTGAAGTGAGACAGTGGTAATTTAACAAAGTCTTGCCCGTCCCTCCTCGGGTGACGGGCAAGACTTTGTTTACATAAAATAAGGTCATCACTCTTTTAAACCCAACTGATGGTCAAGGTCAGGCTGAAAAGGATCTCTCTTTTTAGCCAACCTCAAAATAACAGTGAAATACGGGACCATTAGAAGGCATATTGCCCATAACACATAGCAGCAATTATCTTTACTAGTTTTACACCAATGCATATGTAATTTTCCCATCTAGTGCCCACATTCCATCAAATGCACTCGCACCCATCTGCATAATGATGTGGAATGTGGAAAAAAGTTAATAAAGGTGAACTCAAAGAAAGTCAGTGATTAAGGGGGTTGTAACATGCTCTACTTTGATTTCCGGAGATTGCCGTTGCTTACCGACTTTGAAGAGGTGATCCCAGACCGCCACAAACCGTTTCCAAGCGGGAAGGTAGGGCCACACGGACCTGGGGAAGAGGATCACAACCTGCGAGAGCTGGAACATTTCCCCAACGGAGGTAATGAACTTTTTGGTTTCCTCAGGCAACACCTCGTTCAAGCAGCCCATACGTGTCTCAAACAACACTGAACAGATACCTACATTCAAAAAATTAGAATAAAAGGAATATAAAGTCATTATGAATATCATGAATACATTTTAATAGGTCATGTACTAGTCTGAACCCAGAGTTTATACACTATGACCAAAAACATGTGGACACTTGAAATTTACACGCAGAGGTAACAGTTTGGACCAAAGTCCTTCACATTCCTGGTTTCAGGTTTTCCACCAGATTTCCACCATCCAACTAAGTGGCAAAAATTGACTTTAAAATTTCACTGACTAACAAAAACAAAAAATTTTAACATATCCTCCTTGGTGGAAAATGCTAATTGGAGAACTGGTGGGTGGAGCCGTGGGCTATTTCCTTAGTCAGTGTTTAAACTAAGCTTCATGTTTACTGTTCCAATATTAGCTTGCAGGGTTGGCTCTATTCTAACTATCAGCAAGAAAGTAAACAAGCATGTTCACAGACTAACCCGAGTTTCTAACATTGATCATGCCTGAGGGAGGTTTTGTAAAAACTGTTGTTACAAAGTCTTTGGTTAGACATCATGGAATGCACCTAATCCTCCCTGTGTGATCTTAACAGACACTGGGATCAACCCCACAGTTTATCTCTCTGTATCTAATCAGCAGTCAAGGCCAAAAGACTGTGCAACCGTGTCAGAGTGAACACGCCTGAATGACAGCACGCTCACTTCCTCTCCAGATAATTCATTCTCTGCTCCAACTACATAAAGCTACAAACGTTACGAAACACTCGAGTAAAACTCATTTAAAGCTGTAAGATCTGATGCAGGAGTGAAAGAGTCAAGGACAACTGCAGTGAGGTTGTTTGCACTTTCAACTCCCAGGCTGGCGTAGGATTGTTAATAAATAATAAAGAGATAAACCATTTAGAAAGGTTGAAAAGAAGTTGGATGCTTTATCATCTTAACTCGTAGCCGTCATTCATTGAAATCATTACTTTTCATCTTTTCTCAGTGTTCGTGGGAGTGGCTCCCCAAGAGGAAATGTTTGACAGATACAATTTTTTTTAACGAAGGTTGACAGAAATAGAACAAATTTCAGAAAACATTGTTACATTCAACGTGTGAAGAATTATAACATATGTGCATACGTGCAGTTACTTTTCATTCATGTTAGACTTTGTGAACCACAGTGACACGTCTTTCTCATTCCTCTACTACGAAGTATTATTAATTCAACTTTTTTTCCACCTATGATGAAAGAAAACTTCAGATTTGTTTTTCTGCCGACCTTCAAAAGCAAAATTGTAGAGTTCCTCCGTCAGATTATTGACCATAACTCCCTGGCCGTCTTTCTCCCTCACCCAGGCCAGTCTGTCGATAAAGTCAGTCACCACCTCGTTGATGGTGTTAGTGTAGGAGGAAACGTGTTTGGGTATCAACATCCGCGGGTTCAGGATACTGCGGATCCGCTGCCAGTTGGCCCCCATCCTGAAAAGAGGAGGATAATAAGTGGATATGAGGCTCCAGTTCCAGTTTGGGGCAGATCTGTTCATGTACACTGAATTTAAAATGTACATAAACTAAAATGAAAACCCAATCTTTTCTATGACCTCTCATTGTGGAGGTAGCTAGATTGCACACAAAGATTTTGAAAGCCATCCAATTAATTCTGCAGCAGAAGTTTCACGAAAAATGTCCGCTCAATTCATAATGGTAGACTTTCTCTTGGGTCTAGGCAAATTACCCCAAGAGGTTTTCTTGCAGAACTGTGCATGTTCCTTGGTGGTGGTTTTACTTTGTTAAGGACATTACCCGCGCTTCCATAGGTGGGGCTTCCTCTTTGCTTTGGACTCCTTTGGGAAGGTACGCACTTTCGTAGCTCTTCGGACTTGCATTACTTTTAATTTGTAAATAACATCAGAGGTTAGTGTACATGTTATAAAATGTTGTTTTAATGATTTCATGTTAGTTTGTTGTGTTGTCAGTTATTGTATTTGTGTAAACCTGCATGTGATGAAGAGGTGCAGGAGTGAAAGAGGGGAGTGATGCACACCATGTACTGTCAGACAATGCAAAACATTTTAAGATTGTAAAAAAGGCTATTTGACAATGGAGCTCAATGTATTTTTCAATCTATTAAGATTTAGGTCGCATCTACAGTCCTACAGGACACAGAGACCCCTCTAAAAAAAAACATTATTGAGCTCAACATAGTTGTGTTATTTTCTAATTGTTTTCTTATGATGCAGAATAATTTTCTGATAAGTTTTAAATCGTTTCTCTAGACCCGATATTCACTGAAAAATCTTGGAAAAAGTGTCGTTGGACTTTTCCTCTGACTGGTCTGAGAGACAAAGGTAAAGCTAAGAGAGGTCCACTCACTCGGTCAGGGGTCCATAGGCCTGGCTCCCCATCTCTCGGTACAACCTCCAGTGGGGCATGTCGGTCCGGATTGGATGTTTCCCCTCCTGCCTCAAAACCTGCTCTATCAGGTCCGCTTGAGCCACGTTCACCACGGTCAGAGGACCTATCTCCGACTTCCACAGCGGACCGTAGATCTTGCGGTGCTCGATCTTTGAGCAAACGATATGAGTTAATACATAGGGATAGCATGTTCAATTGATATTTTTTTTTGTGTGTGTGTGTTTGTGATGCAGAGAGAAAGTTTGAATGTTTCTTATTTGTGTAACAGTGTCTCAATCACTCTGCTGTCTTCTTCTTTTCTTGGATAAGTCCAACAAAGCTGAGCATTTACACCAAATGTTGTATGAAACCTGTCCATTCTTGTGCCTTGGGGCTGGACAGGTAGATCAGGTTCTACCTCAAACTACTACTTATTTACTTCTCTTCATTTACTTTTCCTTTTTCTATCAACCTCTCATCAAGACGCCTGAAGGAGTTTATTGGCGCTCATCAGCAGGCACAGCTGTCATCGCAGGGTGTCCAGTTGCTGAAGCCTTAATATCCCTTGCAATTATTTCATAAATATCTCAAACAATCTCAAAAGAAATACAGGTTTCCATGCACCAACTTAAGAAGCTCTGGGGGAGTCCAATTGGTAGAATGGTTGAGGGTGATTTGCTTAATTAAATTCAAATGTTTCTATAGATGTATATAGCTTTTTTTTATAATCATTTTGTTATTAACTACACACTTGTTTAGTTTTTTGCTTTACTTCTTCCATTGTCACTTGCATTATCTTAAAATCATGTAGTTAAACAGCATTTATCTTCAGATGTTATGTCTGTGAACCACTTTGTAAACGTGTATTTGAAAAGTACAATGTAAATACAGTCTTTTTTTAATGTATTTGTATTATTACAGCGTACTTGTACTGTGATAGTGTCTGGGTGTTTCTCATTAGTAGGACATTCAAAACCTGAAACACACTGGAGTATGTGCAAGTGTCAACAGTGCCTCATTATTCCCACCCACCCAAGGTGAGCTAAGACCCGCCCATACCCTGCTGCTGATTGGCTGCAACTCAAGAACTCCCTCGGTTGGGTTAACGCATGAATGGAGACTGATGATTGGTTGGCGGTACAGCCAGTGTAGGTCCAGAGTCCAACTCAAGTAGGGATCGAAGTGAGTCAGTGTGTTAGAGAAATGTATATTTAAAATATATTATTATAGATATTATTATCATCTAGTAATGACTTTTAGTCTTTCATGATTTACATGTTGATAGTTCTGTAGCTTCAATTGTCCAGGTCTTGATACAGGTGAAAATGAAAAGCAGCAGCAGGCTGTCATCAACATGCGTGTTCATGTAAGACACGTATCAGTACTCACCTGCATCTGTTGGGTCGTCTGGAAGTATCCCTTCACAAAGAGCCAGTACAGGTTGGTCAAGAGATTGGGTCCGTGCAGCTCGTCCATGGCTTTCAGTTTGTTGGGGGCTCCCACCACGGAGCTGTTGCTGCTGCTGCTGCTGGGGGCGGCGGAACTGGACACGTATCGTCGGTGGGAGTCCGGGCCCAGTCCCGCTGTCGGTGCCCCCATCCCTGTGCCCTGCTGTCGGTTCAGTCGCAGTCCGACGCTGGTCAGAGTCCTGCGCAACATCTTCAGCTCAGAGTCGGTGTGTTGTGTTTAGTGTGAGAGCCGCTGACTGTTGGGCTTTTAAACCTATGTTTGTCTTTGTGTGTGTGTCTGTGAAGATGTCAATAGAACTGAACTCTAAACAAATGCAGGAGGGTGGGGGCAGGAGCAGTTAGGGTCAGATATATGGCCTTCACACAATGATTTATAATAACCGTTGCTGCTTGGTGTTAATCTTGAAGTTAGTTAGAATGTGTGTGCGTCACATCGCTGTATCTCACACCTATCTTGATAAGAGGTCCGATGGGAGTCGCTGCCTGTTGCCGACACTGTAAATCTGTGCCATACAACTCCACTGTACTTTAAAGGCCGATATATGCTTCTCCGAGTCCGTTACGGACGGACGCACGGACGGATCGGACGGACACTTTTTGATTTGTAGTTCTACGAGCCTTTTTGTTGTGAAAACAATTCACCGCCAGAACAGTAGTTGGCGCAACGAAAGTCGAGCTTAGAGAAGCCTACCTCATGACGTATATAGAAGAAGTCCACGCTGGTTTATGTACGTCCTCCCGGCTCCTCACACACAGTGAGATGGCAACTAAGGATGTTGGTGACGGGACAGTTTTTGCTGAAATAAAGTGACACCCAGCAGGTCATAATTCTTATGTTATCGTGCCTTAGCGCAGCGGTACCCCGGTCTTGTTTCCAAACTGCGTTGCTAATTCAACAGCTGCAACAGCTTGAAGCTACACGGAGGCAGCTAGCTTCCCCCAGCTTCCACACACAGTCAGCACGGACACCCGATACTAACTACTACCAAGTGTTTGCTTCTAACCTGACGGTGTTTGAGAAACAGTGTCATGAGAGCCGTGGGATTAAAGTCAGCGGATTTTTGCGCTGTTCCCACTGCAGTTAGCATGGTGGCTAGCCCGCTAGCCCCGTTATGAAAGTTCGTTATAACCTCATGTGACCGTACACACATGCCGTAAGTGCTCTAACCAGCCACCGTCAGCCGGACAACGCCGCTGGCTTAACACACTTGTCACATTAATCATAGAGTCGTAGTTGTGATTTAGGTTTGTTGTGATTTAGAGAATGGAAAAGGAAGTTTGAGGTCCCGAAATGCTGGCGTTAGCGGACCAATCACAGCCAAGGGCTATCCGTGGGCTGTCCGCCATGCCGACGTGTAGTAAAGGCCAATGTATGCTTCTCCGTTTTGACGGACACGGACAGATAGGACCGCCCTCTCCAACGTGGAACGCCCTCTCCGTGCCTCTCCGCGGCTCCTCGGAGAGCTTTTCGTGCAGCTCTCATTTTTCTAACTACACGTCGAAATGACGGACAGCCCACGGATAGCACTTGGCTGTGATTGGTCCGCTAACGCCAGCATTTCGGGACCTCAAACTTCCTGTTCCATTCCCTACATCACAATAAACTAAAATCACAAATACGACTCTATGATTAATGTGACAAGTGTGTCCGGCTGACGGTGGCTGGTTAGAGCACTTACAGCATGTGTGTACGGTCACATGAGGTTATAACGAACTTTCATAACGGGGCTAGCGGGCTAGCCACCATGCTAACTGCGGTGGGAACAGCGCAAAAACCCGCTGACTTTAATCCCACGGCTCTCATGACACTGTTTCTCAAACACCGTCAGGTTAGAAGCAAACACTTGGTAGTAGTTAGTATCGGCTGTCCGTGCTGACTGTGTGTGGAAGCTGGGGGGAGCTAGCTGCCTCCGTGTAGCTTCAAGCTGTTGCAGCTGTTGAATTAGCAACGCAGTTTGGAAACAAGACCGGGGAACCGCTGCGCTAAGGCACGATAACATAAGCATTTTGACCCGCTGGGTGTCACTTTATTCAGCAAAAACTGTCGCGTCATCAACATCCTTTTTCTGTTAGTTGCCATCGTTCACTGTGTGTGAGGTGGTGGGGCGGTCCTATCTGTCCGTGTCCGTCAAAACGGAGAAGCATAAATTGGCCTTTAACTTGGTCTAATGCGTAACTTTTTATATTAAAGCATAACTCCCTTAGCTTTAGTCAACATCACACACAGTTCAAGCAGCTGCCCCAGGTTCTGACAGGCAGATCGGCAAGGCATTGTTTTGTTGAAGGATATGCATGTTTACACAAACGGACTGTCGTGGTGTGAAGATGTTCTCCCGGCGGCTGTCAGAGGAGGAGCCTGACTGGGAGCAGCTCCTCATCATTCGCTGATTCCAGTGCCACGAGGCTAGGACCACGCCTGCGCACCATCAAGGGAGAACCAAGTCTAAACCATGACATTATTGACCAATCAAGTTCTACGTACTGTTATAAGTATTACAATTGCGTCCGGTCGGGGCGACTCTTGACTGCCCTTGCTACTAGATGGCCGGGGCTGTGAGTTGGGTGCTCATGGATGTGCTGTACCTGCTGTACACAACGAAAACCTGAATCATTGCTTAATATTTTATATGTTAAATCAGTCAACTATGTAATGTATCCCGCGAGGAAGGAAATAAACATTTGAGGAAGTGAGCCCTCTCTTTTCCTGTCTAGCACTGTGTGATACCAGACTGGTGTTGAGACTTGCTCCTCCCAGATCACACGAATGAGGGACACTTCGAAATAGCAAATGTGGCCCTAATTTCCCAGATCCCATGTAGGGCCTTTTTTCTGGTAAACACTTGGTGGTCAAAGCACGGGGGGGAATCTGAATGTGAACCGAATGTGACCCGTGTGGTTAATGGTGACTGTGGCCCAAATACCACAAGACTTTTTTGTCAGAATTGGCACCTTTGGATGACAGGGAGTTTTGCTATGGCTCACTAGTGGCAAACAGATAATAAACTCACCACTCCCTACATCACAGCTATCACAGCTACAATTTGCATAAAGGCTAAAATAAAATAAATAAAATAGGAAAAGAATAAATAAGTTATAATCACACAGTCACTGTTATATCTACAAAGGGAATTCAATGAGCAAATTGATAACATATGTAGTGTCATAACAGTCCACAGTAGGGCAGCATTGGTCCACTGCTATTTCAGACAACTGACAATAACAACACAGCATTTAGGAAACAAAATAACAGTAACAATTCGATTTTCAAAGTAAGTATTATGTATATACTACTGCATACTTTACCATTATTACAAACAATTTGTGGCATCACTGCCAATTAAATTTAATTAAGAAATGTTTATCCCAGAGAATTATAAGTTATTTAGATTTTCATCATCAAGATTAGTGATTCTTGAAGCATGAAATTTAGTCTGGAGAAATATGATGAAGATGCAGGTTTTTTTAATCTTTTATTTTTCATAGCATTTATGACAATAACAATAAACCAGATGAAAATACAAAAACATGACTTTTCATCTTCCATAGAGTATTTTGTTTTCACCTTGTTGCCTTAAACGAATCATCTTAAATAAAAATAACATGAGAAAAATGTAGTTTTTACATCCTGCTTTTCCACAACATCATTCAAAAGATATAAATAAAGTAGATCGTAGATAACGTAGGCTCATACAGTTGTTTAAATGTTCCCAGACACTTAGGTTGGTATTCATGATAGTGCATAGAAATTAGTGGGTAAACTATAACACACATCATGCATGTTGTAAAAAGAACTCCACCGTTTGGTTAGTTTGATGTGTAGCATGCTGGCTATAGCTGACAAAGCTAACAGGCTCACCATGCTAATAACTTGGAACATTTAGTAGCTGGATGGACAATATTTAACTAAACATTCTTAAACTCTTTTAAATATCAGATTTAATAATGAACCTTTACAATAGTAAAGGTTCATGTATTTATTGATAAATGTAAAGTATTTAGATTCCAACCGATTTAAATTGTAACCAAATATAGTTACTTATACTTTGTAATCTCAATATATATCTGTTACATCAAAATGTTCTGTTACCCACAATATACACACCCACACACACACTCACACTGTAAATCCTACATTCCCTGTAGCCCCAGCACATGTCCGCTGTTTGAGTATCGTTGCCAGTTTGCCAACTTTTTTTGGAAAAGTTAAAATTTTAATCAACTTAGTTTTAAGTTGATCTGATAGTTGGAGACTATTCAAAGTTTCTCACAGGGTTTGTGGACAGCAATGCAAATATAGAGTACCAACAGATTTGTGCTGAAGACGTTAAATTGATGTATTTTTGTGTTGTGGAACCTAAAGGAAATCTCACTCAAAGACAAGGTCATCAAATTCTTCCTGCTGCTAAGCAATAGCTGAAGAAAGCGGACCAAACTCTTTACACTGACACAAGGTAAAAGATTACATATTTACATCCATAAAACTTTTTAAATGTCTATACACACTGCATTTTATTCTTTACTGTTCAAGCTACTTCTCCACCCAGATTATATTCTAAGTAACAGTTTTGGCACATTCCAAGCAGCCACTTCTCTGTATCTGAGCCGTGGTGTCTGGTGACAGGCAGGCGACACCAAGTGAATACTAAACCACCTCACAGAGAAACTCCTCCCGCTGCTGCCCCCACGCTCACCTCCTCCCTCTAGCGCCTCCTGTCCAGAAACTGCAGGTTGATTGGTTTAGCAGGGCAGAGCAGGGTTCTGGTGATGGGCTTCACTGTCTGTCCAGTGGGGTCCGGCCTCACCTCGTATCGCTTTATCAACTTCAAAATAAAACAGGGAGAATCTTTATCAAGCAGAACAAAGTTTTGGCTGGAATTACTTTGTTGATGTGAGACATAAGAGTGAGACAGTCCACGTTAATGTTTATGATTAGCAACCACTGAACAGCTGACAGAATCACAACTGGGGTTTTTGACTGGGTCCAAAGTGGGACGACTGCTTTTTGGTTTGTGCCGAGACAAACAGAAGAGGAGCAGCCGGGCCGCTGTGCTCTGGTAGGGAGGTAACTACAGGTCAGTGCTGCTCCCGGAGAGCAGCTAAAAAAACAACTGATTTCCTGGGAATAAAAAAACACGTTGCTGTTTAACCTGCTCAGTTCACAATGTTGTTTGGCTGCTGCTGGAGTCAAAGGTCACTGAGGTCAAAATAAATAAATAAAAATGTCAATAAATACAATTAAACCAAGTAAGAATAGTTTTAAAAAGTTGTTTACGACACTTTGTTGTAGTAAATCAGTTATTTAGACATTTAAAATTCTTATGAATGAACAGTATTTTTCTACATTATAACAATTCGTATCCAATAAATAACAGTATATTCCTATGGTATTATGTATTTATACAGCAGCCTCCACTTATGTTGCCCAGAGGAGTTATACCTGTTTACACCTTGATTACCTATGTGCAGTCTACCCTAATTTTGTGTTTGTTTTTGCATCAAACAGACACAGAGCAACATAGGCATCACATGTTCTTACCCTGGACAAGAGGAGATACATCTCAAGTTCTGCCACTCGTCGACCCAGACACGCCCGGACCCCAAAACCGAACGGCACCGACCCAAAAGGGTGATGCTTGACCTTCTCCACCTCTCCGCGGAGCCATCGCTGTGGTCTGAAGGTGTGAGGGTCGGAAAAGACGCTCTCGTCATAGGACACAGCGTAGTGGCACAGGTGAAACAACGTCTGTGAGAGGAAACACTTGTTCACTCATTTCATAAAACAAGCAGAAAACATACAGGACCTAAAAAAAAAAAAAACTCTACTAACAGCCACAGCTGCACTAAAAACAATCATGTTAAAGTTCCACATTCATATTGTGAATAATTATTTTGCTAAGCCTGCAACTCTCATTTAAATCCCTCAAAGGAGAAGCAAAAATGAAAATAAATTACATTTTATATTATATAAAAATAGTTTCATAAAAACTAAGATGACAAACAGCAAAACTAAAACTAAACAAATAAATATTTACTCAACACTTCAAACAAACAGGCTCAACCTCTGTATCTTCAGAACTGTTCGATAGAATATGTTAAATATAAGTAAACGTGCATGTTCATTTGTTAAATGAAAAGACCGAACGGAATATTTAGTAAATATATGGAAAATAACACTCTCTCATCAACCATGATATATCACAAATTCTCACATTTTTGGGGAAGACGTAATCTCCCACCACAACATCTTCTTCAGCAATGACGCGGGCGTTTCCTGGCACCACTGGATACATCCTGGTGAGCACAGAACAGAGCGGGGAGGCGGTTCAGGTTTCATTATCTTGGAAAGAAGCTGATTTTGTCACTCTTACGATATTAGGTTGTGTTTAACTGAGTTTTGTTTACAAATTAATTGTTTTATTGTCCAATATTCATCTCCTGCTTTGTTTCTCCTTCTGATTAATCTACAAAAGTCACTTGGTGAGATTTAGTGAGAATATTTCTTCTAATTTCACCTTTGGCAAGAAATTGAACAATAATATTGAAGCTACATGATCACATATAATAGACTTTAGGTTAGTCAAAACATTCACCCCTGATGCTCGTGGTTTTGATATAACAGTAAAGTTAAGATGTTAAAAAACCTCAACTTGAAAAAGGTTAGTTACTAGCAGCAGCCTTGGTCAAGTTATGCAAGAGGTGATGTTGGGTCCTTCAATCCTGAGCAATCCAGTTTAAACAGGCAAATAATCCATCCAATGTCCTATTGATAAAATGCATTGACAAAGATGGCATAATCCATGTTACCGTAGCGTCTCCCTGATGATGGCCTTCAGGTATGGCATCTGAGCGATGTCCTCACTGGACGTCATCTTGTCTCCGGGGCAAACTCCTATCACTTCCTGGTACAACTGTTCCTGGATCTCTGGCAGCTTTGCCAAGTGGTATAGAGCCCAGGAGATAGTGTTGGAGGTCTGCAACCGAGAGCAACTCGCACTGTTATCCGTTGCTAAAGCTGTCAGGGTATGAAGTGGTATAATCTTTAAATCAATGCTAAACTATGAAATCTGTCGCGGGTCACAGGCTACACATGTAGCTTGAGCACATTCGAATAATGTTTTGCTATATTTGAAGAAAAATGGTTGTTAGACCAAAATACAAACACATTGAAAACTAGCAAATTTTAGACACTAAATCTTGTGTTAGCGTAAACTTATCGGGGACATGATTCCTGTCCAAAGGCTTTGTGAATGGTAAATTAAAGGTTGTATTGCACTTATTATGATATAATTTAAATTAAGAATCTATATCACATGAAATAAAAGGTCTGTTGAAATTATTGTAATAATTTAGTCTAGTCTAAGTTAGCGACCTTTGTGTCTCAATCTTGAAATCCGTCAGGATGGCTTATTTGTTTAGTTCTTTTATTGATGCCGCTAATCTGGTTTCTTTAATTGTTTTATTGTACTTGTCTTCTAAGCCTCTTGCAGACTGGACTCGTCCCTTCCACAGAGTGAACCCACTGGGTCAACTCACCGTGTCGACTCCTGCCAGCAGGATCTCAGTCATGCTTGCCAGAATCTCAGTGATCGTCATCTTGTCGCTGAACAGCAGGTGTGTGAGGTACGCTCCCTCCAGCTGCTGGTCCAGCTTCACCTTCTCCTGGATCTCCTCCATTTTCTTCTGCACCAACTCCCCAGCTACAGGACACAAAGAGAAATTTTGTCTTTTTTCATTTCTTAGGGGAGAATTAGAAGTAAAAAAAAGCTTTACAAAGAAATACAAAAATAAAAAAACAATGACAGAAATTAATAGAAGAAATGTTGCTATGGATCATTAAACTAGTGGTCTGAATCAAAACAGTTTTTAAGAGTAAGAGGAGATGGGCTCAACACTTTTGGCCATAGGATGGCGAAAGACTGTGACGCCGGGTTCACACCGGACGCGGAAGCGCCGCGCCACGCCGCGGCTGCCTAGCGCCGTGAAGCGATCGTTTCGGCGTCGAGTCTATTTTTTCCGCTTGACGCGAGCGTATCGCGACAGGAAACACACTGGAAAATGATTTTAAACGATATTTTATATGATATAAATGATCAAATATGCATCCCATACTTTGTATTCACCTTCTGTTGTCTTGGAGTTTTAATTTTACCACTTTTACCAACCACATTATTAAATGTCCCCCTCTGCCCATCCACTAGAGCCACACAAGCAGTCATAAAGATAAAAAGAGAGAGGGGGGCTACGTATTTTCCACATAGGCTTGAGTGGAGAATACGTAATTTACCCTCGACACCCGACATTTAACAGAGCAAACAGCGGAGAAGTTCTTCAACATGGATGACATTAAATTAATAATTGAAGTTGAGAAGTACAGTGAGTTGTATGATCCTCGGCAAATGTTGTATAAAGACAACGCCAAAAAAGACACATGTTGGGACGCTGCTGCTTAATGTTGGAGCAACAATTAAGTATATGCTTTTATTCTACTGGATCAACGGGTGATATTATTAGCGCTGCCCGGCGCTTCAGCGTCGCTTCAGCGTCCGGTGTGAACCCGCCGTCAAATGTCGGGTGTCGAGGGTAAATTACGTATTCTCCACTCAAGCCTATGTGGAGAATACGTAGCCCCCCTCTCTCTCTCTCTTTTTATCTTTATCACTGCTTGTGTGGCTGTAGTGGATGGGCAGAGGGGGACATTTAATAATGTGGTTGGTAAAAGTGGTAAAATTAAAACTCCAAGACAACAGAAGGTGAATACAAAGTAAGGGATGCATATTTGATAATTTATATCATATAAAATATGTCATCATATCGTTTTAAATCATTTTTCAGTGTGTTTCCTGTCGCGATACGCTCGCGTCAAGCGGAAAAAATTGACTCGATGCCGAAACGATCGCTTCACGGCGCTAGGCAGCCGCGGCGTGGCGCAGCGCTTCAGCGTCCGCGGAGTGACCGGCACAAAGGTTTAACATGGGAGTGGATGGGAGCCAGAGACTTGGCGCTGCGCTTACGCCACGCTTCGGCGTCGCTTCCGCGTCCGGTGTGAACCTGGCGTGAGGGATCTTGTTCAGACTATGGGTCAGACATAGCCTGGATGCCAGACGAATTTAGCCCCGCCCACAACATTTTGGTCGGGCAGTTCGGTCTGGAGTCGCTCCATTGGGAAAAAATTATGGGGCGTGTTTCAACTGACCAGGAAGTAAAATTCCTCTTCGCTCAATTGGATAGACCTACAACCAATCAGAGCAACGTAGTATGTGACGTATGCTAAGCAACGCATTGTGAGTTATTTACTGGGTTCACACCGGACGCTTCAGCGCAGCGCCAAGCCTTAAATAACAGCTGGCTCCCATCCACTCCCATGTTAAAACTTTGTGCCGGTCACACCGGAGGCTGAAGCACCGCGAGGCAGCCTTGGCGCAGCGTGGTGCTTCAGCCTCCGGTGTGACTGGCACAAAGCCGTGCAGCGAACTACTGGATCAACGGGTGATATTATTAGCGCTGCCCGGCGGTTCAGCGTCGCTTCAGTGTCCGGTGTGAACAGCCAAGCGCCGGGGCGATAGGGATTAGCGCGGTGCTCTGGCGTCGCCTCCACGTTCTGTGTTCCTCTTTCAAACTGAATGCGCTGTCGATGTCTTCTAAAACAGACTCAATGGCAGCATCTACACATCTCAGCTCGCCAGCGGCAGGCATGTTTGTTGAAAACGAATTCAACCCGAGGGCACTGTGATGACGTGGTTGATTACGTTACCGTTGATCATCTGTCAATCATCGTATAAAGCCCGCCCTGACAATCTGATTGGCCCGGTTGGGCCATAATTTTTTCCCAATGGAGCGACTCCAGACCGAACTGCCCGACCAAATTGTTGTGGGCGGGGCTAAGTTCGTCTGGCATCCAGGCTAGGTCAGACACTGATGTGGGTAAAAGAGCAGCAGAATCCAGAAGAGTCAAAGAGTCACAAAAAAACTAACATAGGAAATATTTAACCATCAATTACCATAGGTAGTCAAAACTAAACAGTTGAAAATAAAAAACACAAACAAAGGACAAAAATGTTGAAGAACACAGGAGGAAAATACAGGTCATGAAAATTCTTGCTCTATAAAAACAGCCTTTAAAAGAACTCGTCACATCAGAGACCAGGTTCACATCGGGGTTCACATAAGAGATGGATTCACTCTTATTAATCCACCAAAACGTGGCCGCACGTCTTTATCATCTGAGGCAAACACACCAGCAGAGACACACCACCGGAGCAATGGCTGAGACACAACCCTTGCTCTCGGCTCATATACAGTGCCTTGCATAAGTATTCACCCCCCTTGGACTTTTTCCCCATTATGTACTGTTACTAACTGGAATTCAAATAGACTTAAATAAACTTTTTCCCGTTTGATCAACAAAACATGCATAGTACTTTGGAGGTGCAAAATAAATTTTATTGTGACACAAACAATAATGAGAACAAAAAAGTTGACATCTGTTGGGTGCATAAGTATTCAACCCCCTGTGTCAATACTTGGTAGAACCCCCTTTCGCTGCAATTACAGCTGCAAGTCTTTTGGGGTATGTCTCTACCAGCTTTGCACATCTAGAGATGGAAAGGTTTGTCATTCTTCTTGGCAAAAAAGATGAAGCTCAGTCAGATTGGATGGAGACCGTCTATGAACCGCAATCTTCAAGTCTTGCCATAGATTCTCTATTGGATTGAGGTCTGGGCTTTGACTGGGCCATTTTAAGACATTAACATTCTTTAATCCAAACCATTCCTTTGTAGCTCTGGCTGTATGTTTAGGGTCATTGTCCTGCTGGAAGATGAACCTCCGCCCCAGTCTCAAGTCTTTTGCAGACTGCATCAGATTTTCTTCAAGGATTTCCCTGTATTTGGCTCCATCCATCTTTCCCTCTATTCTGACCAGTTTCCCTGTACCTGCTGAAGAGAAGCATCCCCACAGCATGATGCTACCACCACCATGTTTCACTGTTGGGATGGTGTGCTCAGGGTGATGGGCAGTGTTGGGTTTTCGCCACACATAGCGTTTTGCATTGAGGCCAAAAAGTTCAATTTTGGTCTCATCTGACCAGAGCACCTTCTTCCACATGTTTGCTGTGTCTCCCACATGGCTTCTGGCAAACTCCAAACGGGATTTTTTATGGATCCCTTTCAACAATGGCTTTCTTCTTGCCACTCTTCCATAAAGGCCAGATTTGTGGAGTAGACGACTAATAGTTGTCCTGTGGACAGATTCTCCCACCTCAGCTGTGGATCTCTGCAACTCCTCCAGAGTAACCATGGGCCTCCTGGTTGCTTCTCTGATTAATTTTCTCCTTGTCCGACTCTTCAGTTTGGGTGGACGGCCTCCTATTGGTAGGTTTGCGGTTGTGCCATATTCTTTCCATTTTCTTATGATGGATTTTATGGTGCACAGAGAGATGTTCAAAGCGCTGGATATTTTTTTATAACCTAACCCTGCTTCATATTTCTCCACAACTTTATCCCTGACCTGTTTGGTGAGCTCCTTAGTCTTCATGATGCTGTTTGTTCAGTAATGATCTCCAACAAACTCTGAGTCCGTCACAGAACAGGTGTATTTATACTGAGATTAAATTGCAGACAGGTGGACCCTATTTACTAATTATGTGACTTGCAAATGTGACTTGTGAATGCAATTGGTCGCACCAGATCTTTGTTAGGGGTTTCACAGTAAAGGGGGTGAATACATATGCACTCAACACTTTTCAGATTTTTATTTGTAAATAATTGTGAAATCCATGTAATATTTCCCCCCACTTCCAAATGATGCACTATTTTGTGTTGGTCCATTACATAAACTCACGATGAAATAAATTTTAATCTGTGGTTATACCATGACAAAATGTAGAAAAGTCCAAAGGGGGTGAATACTTATGCAAGGCACTGTACATCCCCTACAGGAAGGTTTGGGATGACATGAGGAGAAATCACCATTGACAAAGTCAAAATCTGGATGGTTGATTCATTTGCAGATTAACAAAAGTAATTTGATCTCCTCATCCTTCCTGCATCGGGTCTCTGAAGTGAGACAGTAGTAATTTAACCCACTTCCCTCCTCGGGTCATGGGCAAGACTTTGTTTACATAAGATAAGGTCATCACTCTTTTAAACCCAACTAATTGTCAAGTTCAGGCTGAAAGGATCTCACTTTTTAACCACCCTCAAAATAACAGTGAAATACGGCACCTTTAGAAGCCACATTGCCCCTTAAAAAAGTTAATAAAGGTGAACTCAAAGAAAGTCAGTGATTAAGGGGGTTGTAACATGCTCTACTTTGATTTCCGGAGATTGCCGTTGCTTACCGACTTTGAAGAGGTGATCCCAAGCCGCCACAAACCGTTTCCAAGCGGGAAGGTAGGGCCACACGGACCTGGGGAAGAGGATCACGACCTGCGTGAGGTGGAACATTTCCCCAACAGAGGTAATGAACTTTTTGGTTTCCTCAGGCAACACCTCGTTCAAGCAGCCCATACGTGTCTCAAACAACACTGAACAGATACCTACATTCAAAAAATTAGAATAAAAGGAATATAAAGTCATTATGAATATCATGAATACATTTTAATAGGTCATGCACTAGTCTGAGATCTCCCTTAATCCCAGAGTTTATACACTATGACCAGAAACATGTGGACACTTGAAATTTACACGCAGAGGTAACAGTTTGGACCAAAGTCCTTCACATTCCTGGTTTCAGGTTTTCCACCAGATTTCCACCATCCAACTAAGTGGCTAAAATTGACTTTAAAATTCCACTGACTAACAAAAACAAAAAAGTTGGATGCTTTATCATCTTAACTCGTACCCGTCATTTATTGATACATTACTTTTCGTCTTTTCTCAGTGTTCGTGGGAGTGGCTCCCCAAGAGGAAATGTTTGACAGATACAATTTCTTTTAACGAAGGTTGACAGAAATAAACAAAAATTCAGAAAACCTTGTTCCATTCAACGTGTGATGAATTATAACATATGTGCATACGTGCAGTTACTTTTAATTCATGTTAGACTTTGTAAACTCAAGTGAAACATCTTTCTCATTCCTCTACTACAGTGTATATTAATTCAACTTTTTTTTTCCACATCTGATGTAAGAAAACTTCAGATTTGTTTTTCTGCTCACCTTCAAAAGCAAAATTGTAGAGTTCCTCCGTCAGATTATTGACCATAACTCCCTGGCCGTCTTTCTCCCTCACCCAGGCCAGTCTGTCGATAAAGTCAGTCACCACCTCGTTGATGGTGTTAGTGTAGGAGGAAACGTGTTTGGGTATCAACATCCGCGGGTTCAGGATACTGCGGATCCGCTGCCAGTTGGCACCCATCCTAAAAAGAGGAGGATAATTTGTGGAAATGAGGCTCCAGTTCCAGTTTGGGGCAGATCTGTTCATGTACATTGAATTTAAAATGTACATAAACTAAAATGAGCACCCAATCTTTTCTATGACCTCTCATTGTGGAGGTAGCTAGATTGCACACAAAGATTTTGAAAGCCATCCAATTAATTCTGCAGAAGAAGTTTGTTATGGTGCAAAGGCTTCAAATCACGAAAAATGGCCGCTCAATTCATAATGGTAGACTTTCTCTTGGACGTAGGGAAATTACCCCAAGATATTTTTTTGCAGATATGGGCATTAGCCAAACAACATTTACCTGAAAAATGTTTTCTGTCATGTTAGGTAGTTCTTGTCACACTGATGCATGTTCAAATGCATATTTTCCCAGTTTGGTTTGACTTAGTTCTTTGATGTTGTAAAAGTGGGGGAAAGGTCATGATTGACAGTTGCGACTGACTCGCTATTGCTTGTGCACATGTATAGGTCGATACCTTGATAACAAAGCTCCACCCCTTCATAGAAATCGAAAGATGGCAGCGTTTTTTGTCGGAATATTTGGGCTTCAGTTCTGGATAGTGGGAGGAAGTGGAAATGCAACGACATCCATGTACAGAGTATGGGATTTTTCTTTGTTAAAATGAAAACTCTGATAATAACTACTCGAAGTGTTCTATATACAATGATGGTGCAAATGATATACAGTACATGTCGCAATAGCACCAGCATTTCCCCTGCCTCCATGGCCCCACCTTGAGCTCACTCGGTTGCTGCCCATAGTCTGTTGACATTATGAAATTAGGTGAAAGTGGCTCTGAACACATCACCAGAGGCACGGCTGGTTAAGCTTATTGGCTAAATATAAAACAAACTTTGATAATGACATTACCCGTGCTTCCATAGGTGGGGCTTCCTCTTTGCCTTGGACTCCCCTGGGAAGGTACGTACTTTTGTCGCTCTTCTGACTTTCATGAGTTTTAAGTTGTAAATAACATCAGAAGTTAGTGCACATGTTGTATAATGTTGTTTTAATGATTTCATGTTAGTTTGTTGTGTTGTCAAATATTGTATTAATGTAAACCTGCATGTGATGAAGAGGTGTGTCTGCTGTGTAGCGGTGCTGCCAGTGTAGGTACTGTTAGCATGCTTAGCGAACATTGTGTTGTTAGGGGAAAGCTAAGTAAGGCTATGTATGTTGTACAGGGGACGAGCACGCAGTAACTTCATGCAGACACTGCATAAACTCCACAACTGCAGGTTTGTAGGTTATGTATGTCTTGTTGTATTATTTATTAATGTCCAACACGTACGTTAGATTGTCTAATTTATGTAAAGTGTATTTTATTTACTTTATTTATTTAATTTGTTAATTATTTGATTTGATTTTACTAATAATTATTGTATATATATTCATTGAGTGGTGCTCTCTTCGCCTTGGACTCCCTTGGGAAGGCGACGAGCACGCAGTAACTTCATGCAGACACTGTTTGTTTCCACAACTGCAGGTGGAGGAAATATCTGAAAATCCCAGTTGTCTGTTTAGATGTTGATGGACGGACAATAAATTGTAACGACATTGGATTTCAAGTTTCCTTTTAACCCTAGAACACTAACGTCCGGTGTTTTTTACCCGAGCGAGTGTGTTCATGGGATTGTTGTCATTGTGTTGCTGATGTCTGTGTGACGTGGGTCCTTGGGTTCCTTCAATCTGCTCTCTGATGTCATAGAAGTTATGCTAGTAACCCTGCTCCCATCCCGGTTTTTTTCAATAGGCACGTGTGATGGTAATTTTCACCCGACGTTAGTGATAGAGGGTAAAATATTTATTAAATATAATATTATGCAGGGAGACTGTGCCTTACCCGGACATGTCCCAGGAATGGCTGGATCGAAGAACAAGTTCCAAGCTCTATTACTTATATTTTTAGGAATATTTTTTTAACGACTCCCTAATTTCCCCCTAATTTTAGAGCCTTTTTATAGGGTCCCCCCGTGATACTTATTTTTTATCGGATGTATTATATCGGGTAAAATGTACCCAATGTTAGTGATGGTGTTACTAATTGTACGTTAGTGTTCTAGGGTTAAAGAAAAAAAACATTCACAAGGCAGAACTGAAAACAGTTCTGTTGGTTGTTTAAAATCTTGTGTGTGTTACCTTTAAAGCCAAGAAACTGATCATTACTAATTCTTGGATGTCCACCTGACCAACTGCAAGCATCTTATAAATGAAAAGCATCGGGGAGTGATGCACACCATGTACTGTCAGACAATGCAAAACATTTTAAGATTGTAAAAAGGCTATTTGACAACGGAGCTCAATGTATTTTGCAATCTATTAAGATTTAGGTCGCATCTACAGTCCTATTGGACACAGAGACTCCTCTAAAAAAAATGCATTATTGACCTCAACATAGTTTCATAGTGTTATTTTCTAAATGTTTTCTTATGATGCTGAATAATTTTCTGCTAAGTTTTAAATCGTCTCTCTAGACCCAATATTCACTGAAAAATCTTGGAAAAAGTGTTGTTGGACTTGTCCTCTGACTGGCCTGAGAGACCAAGGTAAAGCTAAGAGAGGTCCACTCACTCGGTCAGGGGTCCATAGGCCTGGTTCCTCATCTCTCGGTACAACCTCCAGACGGGCATGTCGGTCCGGATCGGATGTTTCCCCTCCTGCCTCAAAACCTGCTCTATCAGGTCCGCCTGAGCCACATTCACCAGGGTCAGAGGACCTATCTCCGACTTCCACAGCGGACCGTAGATCTTGCGGTGCTCGATCTTTGAGCAAACGATATGAGTTAATACATATTTTTTTGTGGGATAGAGTGTATTCAATAGATATTTTGCTTTTTGTGTGTGTTTGTGAAGCATTAACACCAACTGTTGTATGAAACCTGTCCATTCTTATGCCTCGGGGCTGGACAGGTAGGCTCTACCTCAAACTACTACTTATTTACTTCCCTTCATCTAATTTTCCTTTTTCTATAAACCTCTCATCAAGACGCCTGAAGAAGTTTATAGGCTTTCATCAGCAGGCACAGCTGTCATCGCAGGGTTTCCAGTGGCCGAAGCCTTAATGTCCCTTGCAATTATTTCATAAATATCTCAAACAATCTTAAAAGAAATACAGGTTTCCATGCACCAATTTAAGAAGCTCTGGGGGAGTCCAATTGGTAGAATGGCTGAGGATGATATGCTTAATTAAATTCTAAAAAATTTTTTTTAATTATTAGCATTTTGTTATTAACTACATACTTGTTTAGTTTTTTGCTTTACTTCTTCCATTGTCCCTTGCATTAACTTAAAATCATGTCATAACACAGCATTTATCTTCACATGTCTGTGAACCACTTTTAAACGTGTTTTTGAAAAGCACAATGTAAATAAAGTTTTTTAAAATGTTTTTGTATTATTACAGCGTACTTGTACTGTGATAGCGTCTGGTTGTCTCTGCCCTGGACGACGTCGCATCGCTCAGGGTGGGGGGGGCGTGGCGACGGACCACCGTTATGTTGGTTCCATGTTGGTCCGTCTGACGCACGCAGAGGTGGGATTCCAGCCTGCTATGCCTCTGAGCTCCACCAGTTTGAGAATCACTGGCATAGAGTGAGATGCCGGTTTGACTTTTTTTAATTTTTTTTAACTTAAGTTTTTATTAAACTTTTCTTAGGCATGGTACATGGGAAATTAAACATGTTTCTTTATACAGGAACAAGTAGTATATGGTTGAGAATTTACTCTAATAACAGACTTCGCACATATTTGTCTAAAAAATAGGCAGCTATTACAAAACAAAGTCAGTACTTAATGATATCCGCTCATACCTTCATTGCATACCTGCACAAACCACCATATGATATAGCATACATCATATAGACATGTTGCTGAGGTATACAGTATTACAGGATCCCACTTGGGAGAAACACAGCAAAACCATAAAACCAGAGTCCTAGTGGGTATCCTTATTTACCTTTATGTAATTGCAAAACCTGTCACAAGGGGTCACCCCCTCCTCCCTGTCATGGTTTGACTTTTTTCAATTTTTCTTTCAATTTTTCCTTTATTTTCTTAATTTTTAGGCTGTGATTGGTCCGTTAGCGGACCAATCACAGCCAAGCGCTATAATGACGGACAGCCCACGGATAGCACTTGGCTGTGATTGGTCCGCTAACGCCAGCATTTCGGAATGGAAACTTCCTGTTCCATTCCCTACATGACAATAAACCAAAATCACAACTACAACTCTATGATTAATGTGACAAGTGTGTTAAGCCAGCGGCGTTGTCCGGCTGACGGTGGCTGGTTAGAGCACTTACAGCATGTGTGTACGGTCACATACGGTTATAACGAATTTTGATAACGGGGCTAGCGGGCTAGCCACCATGCTAACTGCGGTGGGAACAGCGCAAAAACCCGCTGACTTTAATCCCACGGCTCTCATGACACTGTTTCTCAAACACCGTCAGGTTAGAAGCAAACACTTGGTAGTAGTTAGTATCGGCTGTCCGTGCTGACTGTGTGTGGAAGCTGGGGGGAGCTAGCTGCCTCCGTGTAGCTTCAAGCTGTTGCAGCTGTTGAATTAGCAACGCAGTTTGGAAACAAGACCGGGGAACCGCTGCGCTAAGGCACGATAACAAAAGCATTTTGACCCGCTGGGTGTCACTTTATTCAGCAAAAACTGTCGCGTCATCAACATCCTTTTTCTGTTAGTTGCCATCGTTCACTGTGTGTGAGGAGCCGGGAGGACGTAAATAAACCAGCGTGGACTTCTTCTATATACCTCATGAGGTAGGCTTCTCTATGCTCGACTTCAGTTGCGCCATCTACTGTTCTGGCGGTGAATTGTTTTCACAACAAAAAGGCTCCCTGCTTGACTGGAGTAGGTGCAAGTGTCAACAGTGCCTCATTTCCCCCCCCCACCCAGGGTGAGCTAGGACCCGCCCATACCCTGCTGCTGATTGGCTGCAACTCAAGAACTTCCTCGGTTGGGTTAACACATGGAGACTGATGATTGGTTAGCGTTACAGCCAGTGTAGGTCCGGATTCCAACTCGGGTTAGGATCGAATTGAGTCAGTGTCTTAGAGAAATGTATATTTAATATATATTATTATTATGACTTATTAGTCTTTCATGATTTACATGTTGATAGTTCTGTAGCTTCAATTGTCCAGGTCTTGATACAGGTGAAAATGAAAAGCAGCAGCAGGCTGTCATCAACATGCGTGTTCATGTAAGACACGTATCAGTACTCACCTGCATCTGTTGGGTCGTCTGGAAGTATCCCTTCACAAAGAGCCAGTACAGGTTGGTCAAGAGATTGGGTCCTTGCAGCTCGTCCATGGCTTTCAGTTTGTTGGGGGCTCCCACCACGGAGCTGTTGCTGCTCCTGCTGCTGGGGGCGGCGGAGCTGGACACGTATCGTCGGTGGGAGTCCGGGCCCAGTCCCGCTGTCGGTGCCCCCATCCCTGTGCCCTGCTGTCGGTTCAGTCGCAGTCCGACGCTGGTCAGAGTCCTGCGCAACATTTTCAGCTCAGGGTCGGTGTATTGTGTTTAGTGTGAGAGCAATGCCCCCCCCTCCCCTACATCACAGCTATCACAGCTACAATTTGCATAAAGGCTGACCCCCCCCCCCCTTCACGTCAGGATCCAATGTTTCTTGAAAAGTCATTTTCTAATTATGTAGGCTAAAATTAAATAAATAAAATAGGAAAAGAACAAATAAGTTATAATCACACAGTCACTGTTAAATCTATAAAGGGAATTGGATGAGCACATTGATAAGATATGTAGTGTCATAACAGTCCACGGAAGGGCAGCATTGGTTCACTGCTATTCAGACAACTGACATTAACTAAACAGCATTTAGGAAACAAAACAGCAGTAACAATTAGATTTTCAAAGTAAGTATTATGTATATATTACTGCATACTTTACCATTAATTACAAACGATTTGTGTCGTCACTGCCAATTCAATTTAATTAAGAAATGTTTATTCCAGAGAAGAAGTTATTTAGATTTTATTAAAAAGGTATTTTAGGGTTTTTTCATCATCAAGATTAGTGATTCTTGAAGCATGAAATTTAGTCTGGAGAAATATTTTTTCATTTTTCACAGCATTTATGAAAAAGGGAAAAACAATAAACCAGATGAAAATACAAGTAAATTACTTTTCTTCTTCCATAGAGCATTTTGTTTTCACTTAGTTGCCTTAAACGAATCATCTTAAAATATAACTTGAGAGTAGGATATTTTTGACATCCTCTGTTTTTTCCACAACATCGTTGAAAATATATAAATAACGTAGATCGTAGATAACGAAGATCGTAGATAACGTAGGCTCATACAGTTGTTTAAAGGTTCCCAGACACTTAGGTCGGTATTCATAATAGTGCATAGAAATTAGTGGGTAAACTATAATACACATCATGCATGTTGTAAAAAGAACTCTACCTTTTAGTTAGTTTGATGTGTAGCATGCTGGCTACAGCTGACAAAGCTAACAGGCTCATCATGCTAATCACTTGAAACATTTAGTAGCTGGATGGACAATATTTAACTAAACATTCCACTTAAACTCTTTTAAATATCAGATTTAATAATGAACCTTTACAATAGTAAAGAGTCATGTATTTATTGATAATGTAAAGTATTTAGATTCCCAACGATTTAAATTGTAACTAAATATAGTTACTTATACTTTGTAATCGCAATATATATATGTTACATCAATATGTTTTGTTACCCACAATATACACATACACACACACACACACTGTAAATCCTACATTCACTGTAGCCACAGTACTCATCTGCATCTGTTGAGTCGTCTGGAAGTATCCCTTCACAAAGAGCCATTACTGTTGTCGGTTCAGTGCTGCGCAACATTTTCAGCTCAGAGTCTGTGTGTTGTGTTCAGTGTGAGAGCTGCAGACAGACACATACACAGACTGACTGACTGGCGCTCCGGCTGATGATCTGTAGACTATAATACCGACATAAACAGCAGCAGACTGTAGAAGCACCTGTGCTGCTGCAGTGCAAAGGTTTGAAACTGTGCAAACTGGAAGCTTTAAGAATTCAACCTAAAGAACTGACAGCTGTGTTCATTCTTACCTATAGCTTATAGGTTCATTCTTACCTATAGCTTATACATATTAATGTGTATACAGGCGTACAAGATAACCATTTCATTCATATATATATTCATTAATGACATAAGCAAAAAGCCTACACATCTTTGTTATTGTATACATATACCTGTATACAAATATGAATATACATATATATAACAAATATGTCTGCACACACACCATTGGACATTGCTATTAATTGTGCGTTGGTGTAATTTTATCTGTTGTCTTTGATTTAAGGTTTTGTTTTATTTGTACCATTTGTCCTCCTTTTGAGGGACTTTGTTCCAGATGTTTTGAATATATATATAGAATTTGAAAATGTACATCTTTACCACAACAGGATGTATGGGGTAGAACCAACACAACAAGATTTGTGGTGGATGCAGTTAGCGTAGTTTGACATTACCTAAAGTTCAACATTTTTCATTGACATGAGCAAAATAAAAGATAAATAAATCTTTATGATTGATAATGCCAGTTATAAAAAACCTGTGGTGATAAGATCCTCCACGATTTAACACTAACTCTGTAATTATATGATAATTTCAACTGACAGGGAAAACACAAATAAACTCAGAGCTGGCAGGATTGTTTTGTACAAACACAAAAACACAAAGATGTTACATTTGACACATGATGGCGTTCACTAAGGAGATCTGAAATAATCAAATACATCAAAAACAATTAAACTCTTTATTCGTCTACAAAGAAATTACTCATTGTTTACAAATGATGCTCAGAGGTGACCCCCTCCTCTCCTTAAGGCTAAACCCACTGTATTATTGACTCCACAGACTCATAAGACGTTGTCAATTCAGATTGAAAACGATATGCTGCAACCTAGACAGCAGCATCCTGTTTGCTGAGACGGCTCAAGGGGCAAAACAAGGCGTTACACGTTGAAATTGGAAAAAGGCTAAACAAAAAGGCACATGAAGTTCTCTTAAGACTCAAATCGCGGTGCTGTACCAAAGCATTTGGGTTGTTTGTCAGTATAGTTCACACCAACTTGCACTTCCAATTGCTTGGCTATTAAATATATATAAAATATGTTAAGCAATTCACCATTGGTCGAGTATAATTTGAAATATAAATAATTAGATTCAAGTATTGCAGGTTTAAAGCTACAAAGCATGACCCTGACTGAGTCAACTGAGCACTACATAAGAATGAATCCGACTCCCTTCTATACTGAGATATGAAGAAACAAGGTTTTCAAGACGTCTCAATCCTTAAAGCTGCAGTGATCCAAACTTGTAAATAAATATTGAATTAATTGACAAATAGAATGAAAGGAAGTTCTCCTGGGTTTATGAAGCTACACATAATTATCAGCCTTTCAGCTAAAGCTCAGCAGAGCATTCAACCAATGTTCACCACATTGTTTTGGTTTTCTGAGCAACAATCTCCGCTCTTATCAAGCTTGTCTCCAGGATTTAAAGAGCAGCTGATCGATCAGGTAAATGTTTTTGGGGTTGACCAAAACGGAGTTGAGCGGGGACTGGGAGTGAATATTTCTATGCAATAAGGTGACAATAAATCAATGTTATGTTCCAGAGTGCATATCTCCACCAAGGGCCCTACTCCTGAATGCAACCACATTTGATCCACGAGCTCGCCCTTGCTTTTTCATCAAGATCCATGACTGGTTCCCTGGGAAATCTATCTCAAAATGTTATAGCAAGTACGCAGACTCATGCCAATGGGTAATGGGTTCTTTCTTGGCCATTTCCCATCGTTCCAACAAGATGTGTGAAAATCAATTCAGCAGTTTTTGTGTAATCCTGTTGAAAAATAAACAAAGAAACCATCATTGGTGAAAACGTAACATCACTTGCCATTTGATTGACTGTCAGCAGAATTATTCAAAAACACAGACCAGATTTCCTTGAAATTTTGTGGAGGTGTTGGGTATGACCGAAGGAAGATCCCATTACATTTTGGTGGCCCTTACATTATCTTACATGCAAGATAGGGCATTAACATTGGTGAAAGAATGAATTCTCAGTGTCTTTCTAGTTGATTTTTAGATGAAAATATTTTGTTGTTTTGCAGCTGGGTTTCGGTAATTCAAAGCAAAAGGCTCTAAAGCTAACTATAATAACTCTATAAGGCAACAGCTAAAGATATGTCTGTGTCATATCAGTGTGGCTCATCCAAAAAGAAAAGATTTACATCTCAAATCCAAAACTAATACACCGGAGATTCTTCAAATAAAGCTCAAGCTTAATATCTGTCCCAGGCACAAAAACAGTTCCAAATATGAATAAGCGGAGATACAGAAGCTCAAGTGGTGGTTTAAGGCAACTGATTAATGGTCAGAAACATCCATCTACACAACATGAATATTTTCTGTCTCTGATATGCTTTAAACACACACCTTCATCCAATGAGATTAAACATTATGCATAGTCTACTGCTTCTCTTGCACCAACCAACCACATCACATCACTCTGAACTAAGGCATCTCTGACATACAGCTGCATACAAAACTAACAGATAACGAAGCAAGAAATAAGACGTAAAACTAGAAGTTTGTTGGCAGAGAAGCAACAAATTACACAGTGTTTGCCAGCAGAGTTGTGGATAAGTAGCGAAGGCGGGCTCACAGACGCTCAAGGAATCAATGACAGAAACAGGTCCCTGCCTGGTTCCTTTACTCGTCACTGAAAATCCTCCTGATGTCCACAGGTAGGCAGACGTGTTCACAGCGTTCAATCACTCTCACTACCTGACTCACTCAGCTGGAGGTCATTCTCTGCAACACAAGGAGCCGTAGAATATAAAATTAGTTTTAGAGAGCGTTTACGTGCATTAACAAAACCAGAGAATCATTGGAGGTTCTGGAAGTTTCAACCTAAACTTTAGACTATTTAATAACATAATGAATGTGTCATATCAGTGTAAATAAAAACACACTGACTTTACAAATAATGCATGCAAAACATTTCTCTTAAATAAAGTAACGTTTTGCAATCGGACAGAAGTGGCAATAAATTAATAAAATGATTAAGACCCAAATAATGTATTGAAGACCATATACAGGACATTTAAATTTTCTGGTTAAGTTCTTTTTTGGGACATTATACTGTAAACAGAAACAAGTCCTGCCTCTTGCTTGCTGTACCCAGGGGCCAACCCTCGTCTGAATGTTCCGGAAATGTTCTTGTTGATGTGAAAACGTCTGGTGCACAAAATCTCTTGCCGTTTTCTTCATATGTGAATAGCAAGCTCCAAAAACTTTTCAAAAACTGAATTGTTTCATTTGTGTCTGAATTGAGTTGCAGCCACAATCATAGTTGTTCTGTCACTATTTAACTCCTGACTGTTGCCAGAGAAGAAACTGGCTGCGGTCTTATTCTTTGGAAATAAAATTAAATAAAGAGCATGAGGATAAAGGGGATTAGCTTGCTTTTATACTCTGAGGGCTACTCACTGAGTGTGCTCATGAGTCCGCCACTCTCCTGGGGGCGAGTGCTGGTGTTGATGATCGGCATGCTGTGGTTGGTTGGCGCTGGGGGCGCTGAAGAAGTCCGTTCCTCTTCGGAGTCACTGCTGCTGGAGCTGCCGTCGCTGGAAGATGAGTTGGAGTCTGAGGAGCTGTCGCCGCTGCTCAGCTGGTCCATGACCTGTGCCTCTGCCATCAGTTCTGCACACAGTGAAAAAAGCACAAAGTAAGACAAAGACATTATGGAATAGAAAGGACATTATATAAAAACCAAGCGGTCAAACAGGATTCTGCGTAATTCTCCCTGATACAAATGTGCTAAAACCTTAAATTAAGTAAATTAATATCCAGTACAATTGCAGAAATTTTGGCAAAGTGTCACCTCTCTCAATGTCGTCCATGGGGGACGCTGGGGACGTCTTCTCTTTAGGAGGAGAACTCTTGGAGCTGGCGGAGGTTTTGTTACTGCTGTTGTCTTTGTTGTTGTTGCCCTTCATCTGCTGGCCCAGACGGCTGGTCTGTTGCTCCAGGCGAGACTGGATCTTGCTACTGCCCTCAGCCCTGACAACAAGCAGTGCAAACAATCATTGCATGTTTCTATTAAAAAACTATGAGGAAACAAATACCTGCAAAAGAAATTGTTAAGCAGAGCATGTTTCCATCTACTCCCGGCATGTGAATACAACTGAGAGGGCATTATAGGATTACATGAAGTAATCCAGCATCAGTAAATCTCATTCATCAGGGTATTTTATTGCTGCCAGGTTTTGCCTTTTACCCTGAGTAGAACTTAAAATCTTTTTTATGTGGCTTTCACACTAAAAGAGGTGAATAGAAACATGTCAACAGACATGAACATACAGTCGGTATGGTTGGTTGAAGAAGTAAAATACATTTAAAAAACAAACAGTATTACCAGAATTTGTCAGTGGATTTGCTTTACTACCCACCTGGTTTTCTTCACAGCTATGTTGCTGTTGAGTTTCTCCAGTCTGTATTCTCCTGTGTCATGGTTCACGATCAGGATGCACTCCTTCATGTACGGCCTCTTGGAGCCCTTGAAGACTGTAACTGGAGCACTTGAACCCTAAAAAACACATACAGGCAGGGTGTAGTTCGGATTTTCAAATACTGCAGTATCCCAAGGGATTAATAAAGTATCCATCTATCTATCTATCTATCTATCTATCTATCTATGTGTCTGAATCTCCTTTCACTCACAAACCTCTGACCAAACTGCAAAATGAAAGTCAAAACTAAAAGTGTTTTTTTAAACTATTAAATCACAGCTATTCTTTTATAATTCACTACTATTGGTCTATTGTCGCTTTGCTTTTCAGGGAGCCGACCTTTGTTTGACTTATCAAAAACCTACCTGTTTTAACTACTAATTATTTTAATTATCTATATATCTGAGAATAATTTTACAAGAGTTGATTGATTTTTATCTTCGCTACATAATGTTTGGCCGTGTTGCCCAGCACAAGGTAATCCTGCCATGGCAAACATCAACACATGTTTTACTAGTATCGAAAACCTCATCTTCATCACCCTCTTACCTCTAAATTGGGTAAAGTAATAGTGACTTGCTCTCCTTTGCCCACTTCAAGCTCCCCTTCACACGCTGTGTCAATGGAGGCTGGTTTGAAATCATCTGTGGGAGGAAAACATATAAAAGGAATCATGTTTAATACATTTTTAAATATATACTATGGTGAGGGCTCAAGGCACTGCAATTTATGAAACGCATGCAAATAGAAAAACATGTGCAATAAACAACTTCATCAATGTGATGACACATGTGCTGCAAAAAGTCACAACCCAAATAATCTAAATAATCGAATACTTTGCACATTCCAGGCTGTGGTGTTTACTTGCAACATATTGCACAATCCCTCCCATGGTGCTTATAGTTCTTTTTACTCTTAATCTTTGTTTCCTATTTAATACTTTCACAAACACACCACAGCAAATTCCTTGTACTTGTTACACTGCTTGGCAATAAAACCTGATTCTGAAACACAGAAACACGCTGCAAATTAGGAAAAAGGGAAGTGTTTCCAGGGAACCCAAAAAAGTGCTGAACCAGGCTGTAGTCCAATGCTTTGTGAAGTTCCATCACCACTGACCAGACCTCAATAACTTCACAAAGTATTGAACTACAAACTGGTTCAGCACTCTTTTGGGTCCCCTGGAAACATTTCTGTTCGCCTCCCGCCGCCATTTTTTCTATTTGCATGTTGTTTGGACTTTTTGCAGTGCATTTGTCATTCTTAACTCTTAATTTGCACGTGTTCTCTATTTTCCCTGCAGTACATTGTGCTCTCTCAGCCACTGTAGTATACACACTATGCGCTCAACATTACTCACTGTACGATAGTATTTATATTTTGAATATTCATATTATATTTAAACGTTTGTGAACACAGCAGCTGTTGGTGTGGGTGCTGCAGCTACACAGCGGAGCCCAGCAGATGGCAGCAGAGTACAAATCGACGCAACGCTAATATTAGCAAACAGTCAGGTTGGCTGGTTTATCGATACTTTACATATCTGATATTTAACTGATTAACTAACGAACACGACGAAAACCACAAAGAAGTGTTAGCTCAGTAAAAAGTTAAGCTAACAGGCGGTTATAACAGGACTGTCGACGCGGCTAAACAGCTAGCTTTCGGACTTTAGAGCTAACTAGCATGCTACCGCTAGCCTCTCCAGACATAAAGTGATGGGAAGCAGCACTCACAGCGCACCGTGTGGAAGCCGCTCTTCGGGTGCTTCTCGAACGTCTCCCCCAGTTTCAGGACGTGTTCCTGGTTGTCGAAGTTGGAGTACGCGGTTCCGTTCATTCTGACGCTTTCACCAGCGTCCACGCTTTCTGCTGTTTTATCCGATGTACGACCACGGCCCTGAACGCCTCACTGCTGCCACGAAATCCCGCCTTCTACTGCTTATGATTGGTCAAACTTCCTGATTTCCCCCCTCCCCTGGCTGATTTGTTTAGCGACTGTCAATCACTACTTTGTAATGACAGGGGTATATGACACTTGGTTTCTTGGTACTTTTTTAAACAGCACTTGTGTAGTTCTACTTATACAACACAGTATTTTAATGCTATTATACACTACATAATACTAATAAACATGCATATGAATATATTTAGCATATTGGTATAGAGCTACAAAAGTATACTTTTAAAATAAATCTTAATACCTTAGTTTAACATTCTCTTAATCTATTTGATTGGATTGGCTGTTTTGAATGTCTTAATCCTTGTTCATGCATAAATTAATGAGAAATATACATATATCTATTATTATTATTAGATATGCCTAATTGTATTTGCTTCACTGCAGTTTATTGTTTATTGCATTTTAACTGTATAATTAGGCACCTTACATTGCAACATTGTACGAAAGGCCCTATATAAATATGTGTGGTTTAGTTCAGTAATATACAGTATTATGTACAGCGTAAGTCCTCATTATAAGTGGTTTAACCATACTGGATAACTACATAGTATAAATACACAGCTACATACCATTTAATGAGCTCAATGTAAACTTAATTATTAAGATCTTAAAAGTAGGTTTTGATGTAGTGTCCTTCCCATTCTCCGTTCCCTCAGGGCCTGAGATAGACAGTGGAGAACAGGCCATAGGTCATAATGTACTACAGCTATGAACAGTTCTTATAAATTTACAAATAATATACGAATAAGATTTCTGAATGCTAATGCAGCCTTGGCTACAATCACTATTTTATTACTGTTTTACAAATTCATGTTATTTACTTTTTGTGTAGCCTACTTATCCTAAAGTCAAACATCAATTTAAATACAGTATAACTTGTTGCACAATGATACGTCGTGTAAGATAGAAGTTGATATTCCCGAGATATACAATATGCATTTTCCAACACTGTGCACTTGTCCACTCAGCTCCAGATAATAATTACTAAAAGAAATCTAAAGATATTCCATTTAATCCAGAACATGATTCAGTTTGGCATCAAACTCAATGTATGAAGAAGCTGATCTTCCTCTTGAGCTCATTATGAATGCAACAAATCCTTTATATGTAAAAACTCTGGTAGTGTGTAATTTTTTTTCTTTAACATTAAATTGCTCCTAAGAAAATAATTTATTGCTTAATTTCTGTTCTTGACCATGTTGTTAAAGGTAAAACCATAAAGAACTAATTTGCCTTTGTGTCACATTCCCCTTCTGAAAAAATGAACATTTTCAAAGGTCTTTATTTTGATGGAGACTTACTGATCTGTCTTATGCACGATCTTTGATATTATGCTCATCTGTTTTAACTTTACAAATCTGAACCTGCTTAGACCCAAAGCTTCAACGGATGAAATCGAATTGACTTTTCATTTAACACTACATATATCAGAATCTCAAGCTGCTGCCCCCAACACTCAAAAATACTTTATGCACTAAATTAGCAGCAGTAGTTGGCGGAATTGTGAAACTGCAGTAATTACTGAATTAGCTGGAAAAGCTCTGAAAACCCACTGAGGGTCCTGAAGGTCTGGCAATCAGAGACTAATGAACTGCTGCAGTAACACAGTAAGACCCATTCACTCTCACACAGGCTGCAGGGGCTTGGAGCTCCATGAGCCGCGAGGCCGCGACAATAATCTCTCTTCCTTTCTTTAAACTGATAATGATTCCTAAGCCTTAAATTCCTGCCCTGTCCAGACTTCTCCATTGCCCATATGCTCCGCTGCCTTCAAACATTAAAGGATCAACATCTGAGACAAGTGGAATGTCGAGTTTATAGAGGCGTATAATCACCGGTTTCACAACACAGTCCTGCTGCCTCCTGTCTGCTCACAACATATGAGGTGGTGATGCAAGGGCAGGGGTCATGTAAGGGAGAGAAGCAGTTTGGGAAATACAAGTAAAAAGAAAAGAACGTGGAAGGGTGTTGAAGGGAGAGTGGGGCTCTTTAACCTTTGACCTTTAGCTTCTGGGGTAAACGTTTATGAGCTGCAAGAAAATGGAGTATAAGCAGTTAGGGATGATCTCAGCATGTGATAGTAGAGGTTAATAAACACCAATTATTATAGATAACACATTGATAACTAGAATGAATAGAATTACTTTTTATTTGGATCTGAAGTTGCACTGAATCATAAATATCTCTACCCTAAATATTAAGAATTGTTCTCAGAGAAATCAACCAAAATGTTGAAAAGCGCTCCATTTCACATTGTTAAAGAAAGTGAAAAATTCCAGGTTCTGCTCCGGATCTACACCAAAATGTAAAAAGTTCTTCCCTAGAACGTGTTACACCCCTGCACAACAATTTCATGGAAATCGAAGCAGTAATTTTTGCGTAATCCAGCGTACAATCAAACACAAATATAAACATAATCTCCGTGGTTGAGGGAATGATAATTTATTCACATGTAAGTGCCATGTTTTGAAAAAAAAAACAAGATGGATTGCAACAAGGACGATCATCCTGTTTCACTGTGTCTACATCCTAGGTGAGGAGAAGCCAGCAGGGGTCTGTTTCCATGGACGGAGGTAAACACTGGCTGCACTCGGGTGATATCAGTTACTGTGAGGGGGGTAAGGCGGGGGGGGGGGTTGCCCTTGGATCGTGGGAGGCAAGGTTTACTGTTTCCAAGCAACTATCCACACATTCACAATACTGCGGCCCAAGCACAATAGAGAGTTCCCGGGTTGTGAGTGAGCAGCAGCGGTGACGGAGGCGACAGCCCCGGCCTGCAGGGGGAGAGTAAAGACACTCAGCCAACATCTCTCTGTAGTCTCATATTTAATCTGCCAGGTTATAGACTGTAAACTGTGTAGTATTCATATGGCTATAGTGACCTGCTATAACGAGTATGCAGTATCTGAACATTTTGGACATTGTATACTTCTGCCCTCTTCTCTACCAATTTTTTCGCTTGTGTTTTTGTTGGTTTATTTTTTTTAACTACGTAATTGATTTCCACCAAACTTGGTGGAGGGATGGGAAAGAATCCATTAACTTTAGTGCTGTTTGAAATTTTTTTGTATTTTCACTTAAATATTACAACATTTGGGGATTTTTCAACATTTCTATTGAATTTTTAGAGGGAAATAACTCAGGGCTTTCTTTAAGAATAAGCTCTTTCAAAAAGTTTTAATTTGTTAAACTTGTTTTATGGATTATTTTGTTTCTTTTTTACATATTATTTATAATATTAACTTTATTTTCCTGCTGTCTTTTCTTCTATTAATTGATTTGATATCAGTCTCTTAGTCAGAACGTTGTAATTCATTTTTACATCCTTATTTTGTTAATCACCTGTAAAGCACTTTGAATTGCAATGACATTGTGCCATAGAAATACAATTTTAAGAGATTAAATAGATTAAAGGAGTGTTAACATGATTGGCATTATATATTGTAAAGTATTCTTGGTATCTGTATCCCAAAGCTGCAAAATGTTTTTCATGTGGCCTACTAATCCAGATCATACAGTATATCCAATGTACTACACCTACTTCACCTTATCTACCTATTTATCTTGTGTTTCTGTTTTTTATTCTTTCTACCTCAATATTTTTTATTTTATTCTATTGTATTGTATTTTATTGTATTCAAATATACCGGCTGCTATGACGACTTAATTTCCCTTCGGGGATGAATAAAGTAATCTATCTATCTATCTATCTATCTATCTATCTATCTACTACATTAAAGTTAAAGATTATGGTTGTACTTTTGAGCTCTTTGTTATATTTTGTACACTTTTACACTACGAGACATCATTTTGGTATTCATGATAAAATGTCTATTTAGAGTAGATGTTTTATTTAATGTTAGAGGAAGAGAGTCAGCTGTCAGAGCACAGACACGTGATGTGCAGATTGATTCATGACGAGTGATGGAGAGTGAACAGCAGCACCGTGATCTGACCTCTCTGTCTGTGGAGTGGTGGGGGAGGGTTGGTGGGTGAGGAGGGGGACGTAGTGTTACCTCAGCCAGCTTTATTTATCTGTACCAATCCGGAGCAGAGTGAGAGCTTCGGACCGGGATACGGCTGGTGGCATCTTCACTTACTGTCGGAAATATCAACTTCATCGTGTGAATGTCATGAGAAATAACCAGTCAAGGCTGAAAATGCATTCATTCCACCAAACACCTGCAGTGTCCAGTCTGTATATGTCCCCTTCTATATCGACCTCACCGCCAAGGTTAGGTTATGCTACATATGCATTTAAAAGCAAATCCTTTATGATCTTGAGTTTTGAATTAGTACAAAAGCAGTAAAGATTTTAAAACTGTTGTTGGCTGTCACTGATGATGATGATGGTGTGCTTGATTAGAAAGATGGTTGTACTGAGTGGTTGTATTGCTATTAATGCTAATGCTATATGTGTAAGGTTACATTCAGTTAACCTAAGTTTCTGTTATTGTTTCATATCGTACCGTATCATATTGTGCCGCATTGCATCGTATCGCTTTGTACTGTATCATACCGTATCGTAGCATGCCGCATTGGATCATGCTCTATCGTATCGTATCGTAATGTATCATGTATCACATTGTAATGTATCATATTGTATGTGTTCTTGTTGGCTAGATTCATGTATTTTTTACAATACATAATTTTTTTCTGGAATGTCACTCTTTGACCTCTCCTTTGCCAATTCTGTCTGAATTTCTTTCTTTCTTTCTTTCTTTCTTTCTTTCTTTCTTTCTTTCACTCTGCTGACTTATAATTGTCCGGCTAGAGGTTGAAGGAATAAAACCCAGCCCTCTTCATCCAAACGTAACACCTCAATGTGTGTTTTTTACGAGCAGGGCTTGAACGCATCGCAGTTTCCAAGGAGAAACCCGCACATGAAGGAGGTCGGTGTGTGCGTGAAGTAAATAAAAAACCTCTCATATTAACACGGAGTCCTAATGATCGGTCAGTGCGTGATTTCATGGCACTGCCGTCACCGCCCAGCGCGCACGGGTCCCGGGTCCTTCAGCCCGAGGAACGTGGATCCACCGAGTATCTTGTGATGTGATGTGACGTGAAGGAGCCCTCGAAATAACAGAGTGAGTAACCTGCTAAATGACACCTTGTGTATATCTATTCCCTAAATCCAAAATGCAGATGATTGACTAATGCATGATACCTTGTGGTTTTACGCGTAAATCCATGATGCGGTTCCCCTGAAGCTTTGTGGTGATTTGTGTGTTTGTTTTTCCTCTACTGGGATTTTACACTCACTTTCATGAGCTTAATGTTTCCCCCTAAATCACCATGTAAGGCCACTTTCTATTCAGTGTGTTTGACATATTTATACTTCATGTTTATCCTCCTGCAACCTGTCACAGTTTGACTGCATGTGCCTGAAAAGAAGCAGGGAATTTGAGTGGAGCTGGACATATCTGACTAATTTATTTATATAATTTTTTTTTATAGAACTCGTATCAAATATTAAATACACTATATTGCAAGACAGAAAATACTCAACACAAATAAGGGGAACCCAACGTGGCATCTTTTTAAATTGGTCATGTAACATTTCATTTAAATTAGTTCTTTCATTATTCTGTTTTAAAATTATATGATGATGAAATACTGATATTGTATTTGTAAACCTATGTTTTTGAAGCTTAGTAAATAAACTTTCAGTTTTTAAACCAGCAGGGATTGGAAAGTCCCTGTCGAAAATAGAAATTTGGACATTTACAGTTCCATCCTTCATCTCATGAGAGATGAAATAACTGGAACAGTTAATTGTTACACTAATGAGCTCAATGTTGTCCTAAATGACCATATAGGGTAATGTTAGGTTTTTAAATAAAAATAAACTGGTTGTCTTAGTTGGACCTGTAAATATCATTAGTTGTTTAATATAAAAAATATAGTAGAACCCAAAGTGGCATCTTTGCTTTTTAGTGAGATATATTGGCCATAGACGATAAAATATTGATCGATATTTTCCACTATTATTACTTTTTAAATAATTAAAATAATGAATATTGCCCACATTTATTTTATTAAACACTGTTTTCGAAGCTCAGGAAATAAACTTTCAGTGTCAACTTTTAAGCCAACAGGGACAAGAGTTTATTTGAAGTTCTGCGAAAGAAGAAAACATTTCCATTCTCCATCTACTGAGACATAGTGTCAAATACAGTGACTGGAACAGCTATTGAGAGGAAGTCATGGTGGGATTATCCTGTACACCCCAATTTGTATTTACAAGGATAAGAAATGGGGGGGGACACAAACATTTTATCATATAATTATGTGAATCCAAATTAGAAAGGATCTTTATTGTTCTGTTTGACTCCCACACACTGAAGATCTTAACTTCATTACCTGAAGAAAAGCAGGGAAACAGCTGCCAGGCTGAACTCTCCTCGCCTTTGGGAATTGTCCCTGATCACTGATCGGTGTCAGACAGTCCTGTAGACAGACTCTCACTGAGCACTACAACTGGTTTTTATTATCATGTTCAGCAACCACACATTGTTGTACGATTTGAGGGGGTTTGAGCTGGTACAAATGATTTAATCCCAAGATAATAGATCTTATGCTCATGCAGCTTTTGTCTTTATTTTCTGTTTGCAATGTGTGATGACATTTAGTAAATGAAATACCGAGTTAGTGCTGTTGTTCCTTGGGGAGCCCCTTTAGGTTCTTGGATCCTCCCAGGAGTCATTTAGTGGAACATTTTGGGGATGACTGGTTGTCAGGAAGCAGGTGCATCCAAGCCTTGACTGGAAACGCCCCCGGGGCTGATGGGGAGGCTGGCTGACTTCCAGGCTGCAATCAGATAATGTTAATGAATTCAGTAAAACTGTCTTATTTGCACAAGCAGCAGTTCCCTCAGTTTTGGTATAGGGATGGAAAATGCTGTATAATGGAGCTCATACATAGTTGATGAAATGATGACTGACTGGTCACATGACTGGAAAAGCGTTTGAATTGAGCAGTGAATGGAGGCTCAGGACACGGATTAATGCACCGTGAAACATGTAACGGATTCGCTTGCATAATGTTTGACATGTGAGGTTTGAGGCAGAAACGCTCATTAACAGGAATCAAATTCTTCATTCATTTTGTTTTGCTGACACTAATTGGGAGTGACTTGAATTTTCTTCTCCATCATTTATGGATTAAATGAACCAATTAAGGCCTTTATCTACTGTCCCTGGAGAAGTAAATTAATATAACATGTATTAACTTTGAATTTGATGATTGTAGCTTTCACTGAAGTCTTGCACTTTGTATTTTAGTTTGAACTGCCGGGGTGTTCATATTAGCTAAATCTATTTGTGTTTCTGAGTAAAAATCCCTCCTATAGGTTCTTCTTAGCCAGTTTCAAACTCGAGCCTTGTTAAAGTGGATTGCATCAAATTAGTTGTGTATTAGCATGCTAACATTAGCTTGGTAGTTGGTTCAGTTTTAGGGTTTGTTTAAAGGGGACATATTATGCCTATTTCACCACATTTGATATGGTTCCTTGGGGTCTTAATGAAATGTCTGTAACATTTTTTGGTAAAAATACCACAAGGATCATTTAAAACAGCACCTTTTTACTCTGTCTAAAACAGCCCTCCTGAGATCAAGCTGTTTTGAGGGCCCCGCCCCCCTCTCAGCCCGCCCCCATCTTACCCCACCCCCTTTCACCCCTCTCATCCCTCCCCCTTCTCACCCCTCCCCCCTCTCATGGAGGTGTAGGACATAACGTTTTTTACCTCCATTAATTAGCCTGTGTGTTTGAATGTGTTCTCACTACAGAATGCATTCAACATCTATAGGGCAGATTATGGGCCTTTATGTCTAAGAGGAATAGAGCAGTAAGTTTTGTTTTTTTTATGCATGAGATATCAGTCATTTCTGCAATACAAATATGACTGAGGAATAAAATACATAAATTACTCTTCCCTGTGTATTACTTTGCTAACTGCTCATCTTACACGTGTCAATTGTTAACATGTTACATATCAAACATTAAAAGCACACAAATGTTTCTATAAACTTTTATTGTCAGAAAGATTGCTAGAAAGAATGCCACAGAGCTTTTAAAAAATAGTTATTAAATGTACTGGCTGGGACAGAGGTAATAAATACAAAAAATACCAAGTATAATGAAAACATTGATTTCAAAAATACAATTTGTGCCATCAGTAGCCATACTGTAAACAAAGGAACACTTTATATTTGTGTGTCACCTTTATTCTCTAAATACAATGTGAACTTTGCTCAGCCGTTACAGGTATTTGTCGTAGAGAAGCTTTGTTAGCTGGTGTTGAGGCCACCTGGGCCGGAGAATCAGGGTGGTCCTGCCCTTCTGCTCGGTGCTCCAGATACGCTGAGTGTTCCCTGATGCTCAGGGAAGTTATACAGGGTTCAGACCTGCCCTTGATTGAAACTCGACACATAGCTGGCTATAACTTCCTGCTTGTCAGGTTTCTCATACTAGGCAGAGAGATCCTCAGGTTTTGAGATCTTCAGCACCTCATTCACATATGGGGCCGGGTCCTGAAAAACCTCGTGAAAGATGAGGTCCAACAGGTTATCCACGTAATCTGTAATACAAATTGGGGAAAAAGTTGGACATTTTGCACTTTTTTGTATTTATTATTTTCTTTTTATAATTATATTATTCTATTTATCGTGAAGACGATAAATAAATGGTCTTTAAATGGTGAAGACCATTTAAAGACAGCAGTTAATTGATATGTTATTTATGTTTCACATACTGTTTTCACATTGTTTGGCTTTTAAATAGAGCCTGTAAGAATCATGGAAGATTGCATCTGCTTTCACCGGCTTTTCTGTGCACTCGCCCTTCTTATATATTACATCTGTCCCCCGCCGACACACAGGACACACCTCAAACAGCTCCAGGAGGCAGTTTTCATAGACAATATATGTGGGTGTCTTATGAACAGGGTTGGAAGATTCCATTCTATTAGAACGACAAAGATTTCACCAAAAGGCTGCAACAGCTAAAAAAGTGTAGGATGGTAATCCATCTGATTATTGAAATGTTTAGATTAAATATTGAGTCACTCACGTCACATCTTGTCCTCTCCCTCCTCCAAGCGAGGTCTCTTACAGCTGAGGTCCCAACACCAACATCAGTGCAGCACAGTTTTCTGTGTGCCTATGATAAAACAGACACAGTATCCATGGAGTCACAACAAATGAGATGCTGTTACAACTTTAACACGGAGACACAATCAATGACATGACGAAGTAACTGAGGGTAAACCAACCTGTACTTTTGTAGTGAGGTCGCAGTGTTTTCATAGAAAGCTGCGTTCCATGTGTGCGCATCTGTGGTGGGTCCGTCTGGCATGCTACGTGATGTAGCCTAGCACCGTGAACAGATGTGCTTGCCTGAACACCAAAAGCAGCAATGTTATTCATGTTTGTACTACTGTCATGCATACAAGGATACAAGGGCACATTTCCCCAAACTAGGGCTGGTAATGAATAATCGTTCTAGTCCCGCACATTATGACAACAACATACTCCGGTATCTTGAACGAGCGCCCGTAGCAGCAGCTGTAGCTGGAAGTTAGGTTTGTGAGTGTTGTGCTCTCCACGCTCCCCCCCCCCCCCCCCCCCGCTCGCGTGTCCTCCCGTTAGTACTGTGCCGCTGATTTTTTCCCACGCAGCACTGGGCTGGAAGTTCGCTACGGCCGACACTCGTAGCAGCTACTACAAGCATCCGTAGCTAACTTCAAGCTCCAGCAGCTACAACCGGAGCTCTTAGCAGCTGCTACAAGCATCCGTAGCTAACTTCAAGCTCCAGCAGCTACAACCGGAGCTCTTAGCAGCTGCTACAAACATCCGTAGCTAACTTCAAGCTCCAGCAGCTACAACCGGAGCTCTTAGCAGCTGCTACAAACATCCGTAGCTAACTTCAAGCTCCAGCAGCTACAACCGGAGCTCTTAGCAGCTGCTACAAACATCCGTAGCTAACTTCAAGCTCCAGCAGCTACAACCGGAGCTCTTAGCAGCTGCTACAAACATCCGTAGCTAACTTCAAGCTCCAGCAGCTACAACCGGAGCTCTTAGCAGCTACTACAAACATCCGTAGCTAACTTCAAGCTCCAGCAGCTACAACCAGAGCTCGTAGCAGCTACTACCGGGGTTCGTAGTAGCTGCTAAGGGGCTCGTAGTAGGTGCTACGGCCCCTCGAGCGGAGGAGGGGGGGGGGGGGAGCACAACACTCACGAACCTGCCATGTGATCACCGTTCACCGTGGACTCGCCAGCCGTCCTCGATTAATGAAAACTCCTGTAAAGTCTCTACCTATCCCCCACCAATACATACTAGCCCCCCACCCCCTCACACACACGGCACAACATGCTAACGGCACTAGCCTCCACACAAAATGTCTAAAAGAAGCAAATACCAGAATAATAAAAAAAAAATACTTACATTTCCCTCGTCTTCAGTATTGCCATGGAAAGATGGCACCGACCCCTCTTTCAATAACAACCTTTTAGAGAATCCAGCGTTATATTGGCCCAGGTTGATAAAAAAGTCCGATTCAAAGTGGTGGCAGGAACGTTGCCATCATATATGAACTCAATCCATCTCAATCTTGTGTCTTCTGAAGCTGGAGTCACATGAAGACATGTTTGCAGCCGACCACCGATTCATGCTGCTAGTTAGCTAATCCAAGTGTTTCCCAGGCTTGCAAGAATGAAATGGCGGATACCGGTGGACCGAGCTTATATAAAGTGGGAGGGTCCATCTAGGGGTGGGTCGAGTGGTAGTGGGGGAGTGCATAGAGCTATGGGGGAATGTACTAAATGGGCATTTTTCGACTATGACGTCTATTTCGGGGGAAATTCCATTGGACGCACTTTAGCACATAGTTTCTGAAATAGAGGAACCACAACAAATCGCGGGAGTGATTTTTTTCCAGAGTTTTTGGGACGGTAGACATGCCAGATACCCAAACTAATGTGTAGAAGCACTACAAAAGTGGAATTTTCATAATATGTCCCCTTTAAGTGTCTGGATTGCCGCCTAGTGGCTGGCTAGCATATAAACCCTGCCTCCTCCATGTTAGTGGATGGGACATTAACCCAACAAAAGAAGCACACTTCAAATACCTCTTTACTGCCGCTCCTTCCTTTGCTGAGTTTGGAATACATTGTGAGGGAGATGCCAGGTCCATCTTTAACTACATTCCACGGTCTTAGCTGGTGTTTGATATCTAGTGGAAGCTAAAATTTGTCGCACTTTTCAGATCTGTCTTCAGCATAATTAGCATGTATTAGCTCAGAGGAATAAACATGACTTTTTCAAGTCAGTAGTCTGTTTTTTTTCTAACTGAAAAGTTGAAAGAGCACTTGATGTTTGTGTAGATTTTTTCATTTTACATACACGACGGGCTTCAAAAGTCTGAGACCACTTTCTTATCTGTGTGAACGGCACGTAAGGGTAAAACTAACTCGCTCTCATAGGCCTTTTGTTTAATGTAGTGAAAGACCACACACTGTAGACTGTCATAGATTTTCCATTTTCCTGCAGTGTTTCTTTGTTGCTCACCTCCTGAGCTCTACATGGATTCAAACAGCGGGGTGATGTGATGAAAGGTCAAACAGTGGACCTGCAGGCTCCTACAGCTTCCCCCTAACACATACACACACATGTGCACAGCAAAACAGGATTCACTAAGACCAGATTTAATGAGACAGGTCGAGGTGTGAGGCTAAACCAACAGAAATGCATGACAAGTGTACACAGGGCCCCGGGCCCCTTCAATGCTATTGCGGCATGGTAATGCACTGGTTTTGTTTTGGGAACAAGATCGACCGGACACAGAATAATTAGCTTCCATTAGCTTATTGGCAGAGTTCATGTGTTTTTGTAGTCCATTGACTTCCAATTAGTCAGACCCTAAGTAGCAATCGTTACTGGGGTCATTAAAAGGATTAGGGTTGTGTGTTGTGAGTAGTTTTGCACAGTTCACAAAAGACTATAGAAAATGACTAGTATATATTTAGATAACAGATGTATACGTAATGCTTTTATTACCGACATATTTTTTTTTGCCACATGTGTCGTCGCTTGACACTGTCCAATAAACAGACGGTAAAACAGATGGATAATGATTGCATTTTTCACAATTCTGTATTGTCAGTATCAATATTTAGAAAATGCTCTCAAAGAAAAAACACTTTGGGTTCTGATTTGTGTCTTGTATTTTGAGTCTATTTAAAATGATATATAAATAGCAAAGAAATTCAAAAAATTTCTACTGCAGTTTCTCCTATAGCTTTCAGCTGCCTTTACCTTAAACGTCCCACATCATAAATATTGTGATATTGTTTAAACCAGGGTCGCGTGATGTTGGTGCTGGGATTACTTCTGAGTGAATGATCGTCTGCATCAGCCCAGTTGAGGTCGGATAAGCTTCAGATCCCGTGACCTTCCACGGGACGCACGGGTTCGTTGTAGATCATGGATGGACGATTCCAACCACACCACCCAGCTCCAGAAGTAGCTCCAGCTCCAGCGGGTTGTGTAGCTTTGATTTTTCTGAGAGTTCAAACCTCATCTCGGGTCAGTTTTACCACACAAAAAAATACCAATATCAATCTGTAGTAGTTTTAAATGCAGAGGAGTGAACTTTACTAGTTTAAACTAGTAAAAGGCTGAATAGAATCTAAACAAATGAACCCTCTCTTTTACTGTTGACCTCAGCTGAACGACTCTCAGCCTTGATGCGAGGAATGCCAACTTGATTCAGCCATTAAGCCTCTTAAAAATAGTCAAGATATCCAATCCCCAGGAGAAGTGACGCCTGGATGGCATATCATTTGTAGATTTATATTCGGGGAATTTGAGGCCAGAGTTGAGCCTCTCACACTGAACCCTGTCGTCCCCTGAGAACCTCCTTTGTTCCAGCGTCCTGCCTGAAGGATCAACTGTATCTCATCCCCCTGTGTCCCGTTAGAACATCAGTCACAGCTGCATGCACAGCCACATGAAGGCAGCCAGACTCCTGTGTGTGTGTGTTTGTGTGTGTGTGTGTGTGTGTGTGTGTGTGTGTGTGGGTGTGTGTGTGGGTGTGTCTGTGTCACCCATCCTCCTTGTGTTAACAGAAAGCACTATAAACAAAGGGCATTGTGGGTGGATGACAGTCTCTAGTCCCTATCCCAATTATAGACAACCACTAATTACCAGTGCAGTAGTTAAGAATCATGCAGCTGTGGCAACTACAAACTGCTTCCGAGAGACCATGGAGAAAAATGCTGCTGCTGCCGGAGGTGAAACGGTCACTTACATCCCTTTCGCGTTGTACGTGCACGTCAATCAAAACGCAAGCTACACAGTCTTCTCTGTCTGTGACTTCAGACATGAACTCGTGAACGTGAAAATGACCAGAAAACCAGGTCTGGACTACTTCCCACAATGTGGCAGGACATTTAAATTCCACTGTGGAAATGATATGTTTTAATTTACACATGCTTTGTCACCAAACGCTCTTCAATCTCGCTGTCTTTTCAACTTGACATCTTCTTCTGCGTCCTCTACGTGTACGGCTCATCTTTACCATCCTGAAGCATTCCGATTTTGTTTCGTTTTTTTTCACTTTGGCTTCGGTCACAAGTTAGAAACGTCGTGAACACGCCCCCCTCGCTCGCCGTGTAATTTTTTTCCTGCTGTTTTCTCCCGTAAGCTCACATGGACATTTGTTCGGAAGATAGAGTAGGAGATAGTCCATTTCGCGTTCATAACAACAGTAACATGTCAGGAACACTCAGGTGAGGGGTTGGAGCCTAGGTAGAGCAGCTGGAGGGACGACATCGTGTGAAAAATCTGCTGCGGAAATTACTTTTACTTTTTTACGGAACATAATCACCAGCATTGGCCCTATTTTTACATGGTGGCTGGTGGGAAAATGTCCACAGCAACTGACTTAGACGTTTGTTTTCTCACATACAGCCCACCCAGATAAATTCTGGAAAATGTCTGATTTTGCTCTCCTGACAGTGTGGATCATGCAGAGCTACATGTTGTGTCATTAATGAGGGAAGACTCTGCTGTGAACGAGAAAACTGACTGAAGAGCAGGAAGGTCACTTGATAAAATGCGGATACAAGTGTGTAGCATCAGTGCTCCGTCAGTCTGATGAGGGCGGCTGAGATGAACGCACATACAACTTGCACACATGCAGCCGCTCAAACAATTCAACAAGCAGAGTGAAGGACACGGTGTCTCAGACTCCTCCACAGAAAAATGTCCCTGATGTTCATCGCCTTGATAAACAGACCGAGTGAGCAGAGACTGATAAGTTTGGAACGTAACTCGTTATGTTTCTGTCAGCAACAAGACTGTGTATATTATGTTAAATAAATAAGGTTTGTTTTAAGTTCAGTTTGTTATAATTTAATGGCCTAATAAATGAAGAACATTGCACTTATATGATGTTTAAGGTTATTGTACTTATGACGTACATTTCATCAGTTTATCACATGTAGATCACCATTACAGACGTCACATACCAAACAGCATTAACCATGTGATGATTTGATTTTGTCATGCACCTGTACTTTCGGTTTTCATACAAAATATGTAATTTTTAACGAATTCCACAATTTTTTACATATTCTAACATAAATGAGGCTGAGAACCCTCATTTTTTTCTTTCTCTTGTCCTGTGATGCATTTGATTGATTGAAAACCTGTTTTTTGATGTTTTACTTTCTTACAGCATTCATTTCTAATGTGCGAGACATGTGAGGCATCCTGCTCTAATGAAGCCTTAATCCCATAATAACGTGATCTGGATTAGCCTGCATAATCCATTCAGGTTCATTACTCTGGTAGCATTGGCATATTGTCATAGAGGACATGCAGTTGTGGTTCATAATCTGTGGTGCATTACTTCAGAGCTAGAAGAACAAAGTAAAAGAAGAATATATACGTATATTTGGGAAAACATGACGTTTCGGTTTCCTTCAGGAAATCTACTGTTTTACTGCTTGTTTTTTCACTTCCTGAAATATTATTAGAAACGTGATTTAACCCCCCACATTTTTAACAATTTCCCGAGAAATAATTGATGGTTCTAGATGAAAACACCCAGGCTCATTAAGACGACTGATATCTCACATTGAATTTGGTGCTGCATGAATTTGAGGGGACATCTGGGCCTTGGCCGAGGTTTGTGTTCTACTTTGTTCCACTCCAGTGTTTTTATTGCCATTTGTGTGTCTCTCAGCAGGATTACTCAGAAATTACCAAACAGATTGCAATGAATATTTGTGGAGGGGTCGGGCATGACCCACGTAAGAACCCATTAACTTTAACGGGGATACGTACAAAAGGGTGGATCCAGGAATTTGTATTTAATTTGCACTAACGTGGTGAGATATGGAGTAAGCCTTAGCGGAGGTATGCGCCCTTCTACTATTGTTTTGTTTTCCTTTTATCGGTTTAAAATGTGAGTAAAGATGTTTTACTACCTCCTATATAACCCTAGTACCACCTTTAAATCAAAAGTCAGACAAAAGATGTAGGTGGTGACTTCATCAGCTTCTCTGAGCAGCAGCAGCTTCCTGTCATTTATTTCAGAGCTCGACCTCACTGACAGCTTTCGGCAGAGTAAACGCTCCCTCAATGCCTGACCTCTCCACCCATCATCTATGGTGTGGCCACGAGCAGAGCTGCAGACGGGGCTCACGCTGCGCTTATGCCATCCAACCTTTTCCTTCACTAACAACCATTCGTAACCTCACTCTCATTTCCTGCACCTCCTCTCCCCTTTGGCTTCTCTCTGCTACACGCTCGGATGTTCCCGTCTGATCCCCTTTGTCCGAACCTTCATTTATCTCAGTTCTGTTCATTGCTTCTTTCTTTTTGCCAACCGAAGAGGAAAACACTGGGCTCAGCTGGAGATGAAGTGAGCAAACCACACATTATTACCCCATGACCACTCTAGCATGTTTGAGTTTTTCCATCACGACTGATCCATCCGTCCGTCCATTATCTATACCACTTATCCTCTGCGGGTCGTGGGGGTATGGAGGACAATACATGACTTAAGTATAAATTAGAGCTGTGAAATGATTACAATTTTTAATCAAATTAATCACAGGTTTCTATGGATTAATCATGATTAATCACATTACCGATTTTCTCTGAATATTTTTGTGAAAACAAGATTTATGACATTTAACTTTTCTTTTGTGCTGCAACTCAACAGTTCTTCAGCAGTTATCATTGCTTTTCCATATGGAACATTAATATAATCTTCATCCTAAACAATATTCGGGCTCCTTAGCCATTGTGTGGTTGAATAAAACTTTTTTTTAAAAAATCAAACAGAAATTATTTGAGCTTCTTAGCCATAGGATGGTTGACATTTTTTATATTTTTTGTCACACAACCATTAACCACACCATGATACAATCTAATGCCTCTAAAGGCCCTCTTAGCTACTCGTTCTTTAGCCAGTTGGTGAGGCAAACTAACTTGTTCAAATTCTCTGACAGTAAAGCTGACCGCTTCTTTTGCACAATGTGTCCTGCGAGTGAGTCTGGTTTGGCGCATTCCACTTGAACGCCCCTCGCAGACCAACACATGCTTCGCGTTGCGGTGGTTAGGCGGGTATTGCTACGTCGAAACGATAACTTCTCGCAGAGTGTGCATATCACCTTGGTTTTACTGAATGTTCGATCTTTGTTTTTTTGGAACACGATCTTCCCGTCCAGAAGGTCCTCAGGTTCATCAGAATTATCCATGTCGCCGAAGCGAGGCGTAAGCGCAGCGCCAATCCACTCCCATGTTAAACCGCAGCGCTGAACACACCGGAGGCTGAAGCGTAGCGTTGTGCCGCGGCTGCCTAGCGCCGTGAAGCGATCGTTTCGGCGTCGAGTCTATTTTTTCCGCTTGACGCGAGCGTATCGCGACAGGAAACACACTGAAAAATGATTTTAAACGATATAGATGACATATTTTATATGATATAAATGATCAAATATGCATCCCATACTTTGTATTCACGTTCTGTTGTCTTGGAGTTTTAATTTTACCACTTTTACCAACCACATTATTTAATGTCCCCCTCTGCCCATCCACTACAGCCACACAAGCAGTCATAAAGATAAAAAGAGAGCACGTTAGAGAAGTATAAACCAAAACGAGTCCATCGATGCAGCTGCGTTGCCTTCCGCGGTTGCAGTCGCGGGACTATTCTGCCTTTACGCCAAGCTTCGGCGTCGCTTCCGCGTCCGGTGTGAACCCGGCGTTAGAGCGGCAACTAGTGCAGAGGCGGCGGAATTGGAAGGTCCTTCTGCGCATGCGTTAAATGCGTTAAAAAAAACAAACAAATTAATCCTGTAATTTAATCATAACGCGTTAACGCGTTATTTTTCACAGCTCTAGTATAAATAAACAAATAAATAAATGTATAAATAAATACAGAAATAAATAAATAAATAAAAAAGAAAATTAATTAATTAATACAGAAATAAATAAATGAATACGTTAATAACAACAGAAATGTCTAAATAAATGTCTATATGATAAATAAATAAATGTGGAAATAAGTTTAAGATTTTGATTCATTTAATTCTGCATTTATTTCCACATTTATTTATTTCCACATTTATTCCAACTTTTATTTATTCCCTGATTTATTTATTTTTCGATTTCAGTGCCCTTATGCTAATGAGAAAGGCGGGCCTAACCGCAGTCTCGAGCAGGATTGGTCAACTGAGCTACACACACACACACACAGGCCCCGGAGCTCCGCCCCCCACACCGCCACTAGCTCAGAGACACGGGCAGTGACTGAGACCTGAGCTCGTCGCCGTGAAGCAGCCGCTCAGTGACTTTGTAGAACAGTGGAAACAGTGAAAACACAGAGTTTCTCTGGTCACATCTGCTCAGAGATCAGCTGCTTCATGGGCAGAGCAGAAGCTGCAGGTGGTTGTACCGAGCTGGAGTTCCTGTTTCCTCTCGGCTCGCTCATTGTGCTCAGTAGAACACGAGACGTGACGCTCACAGTCAGGACTACCGACACCTAAATCATCCCAATAAAAAACAACCTTAACTAACCCTCTGAACTTGAACTAGTTCATTTTAAGTGTGAACTGGCTCAACGCTGCAAACAGCTACTGGACACCAGTCAGCATTGAGAGGCAGAAGTAGTAGAGCTGGATCATTACACTCCTGTGACCAATCCTGCGTGCATACCTTGCAATGGAAAGTCAGTACCGTCCAATGGGTGCAGGCGGCAGGTGTAGGTGGGCGTGGAGTGTCCTCAAGCTCTCAGTCAGGCTCCAGTCCCTGCTCCTCCAAATACGGTAACCTCTAGTTTCAAAAAGCCAAGACGGCGCTGGACCAAATGTGGAACTCGAGACCTCAAACCAGCAGCCCACACACCAACGGGTGATGTCCTGGTTGGTTGATACTCAGTGACTGTACAGTGTCTCCTGAAAATATTTCATTTGCATCAGACCATTTACTCCATCCATCGTTTACTTTCTTTTTAACTGTTTTTCGATGCAAAACTGAACAAATGCAAGTTCAGCAAACTGACGATGCTGGTCCTCCTCCAGGTTTGTTTTTTCGCTTGATAAAGTGAGTTTCAAGAGTGGAATTTTACAGCCAAATTTTTAAGTGTGTGTGTTCTGTCGATTGTCCTGTTCGGTTGAAATTAGAAATCCTCTAGTGTGCATCAGGCCTTAAAGAACAAGAATAAAACGCACCACACAGTGAGGTTATTGTCTCTTAGATTTTCCATCCTGAGCGGAGGCAGTGGCATTTTACCAGCAGAATGCACATTCCTCTTGGTTTGTGTTTGTGTTTTTTATGTGAATCCAGATGCAGAATGTTAATGAGACTGAAAGCCTGAGTGCCGCTCTCTCCTGACATCATGCAGACGGCCTCTGCTTGTGTGTTTGTGTGTGTTTTCTACATGTGTTTGCGTCCACAACCTTCCACTGGACCATTAGGATTCAGGTCACAGCACATTTTTTTCACCAGGAGGATGGATTATGCTGAAAGCAGCTGAATCGACCGGCCTGTGGTCAGTGAAGAGGTTGGTTAGTTGATCATCAGGGTCCCTGAGGAAACCGTCTGGTTCAAAAGGCTGAAGACCCGGCGCTGACTCTCTGTGCGTCTGCTTTGCCTTCAGCAATTTCATCTGTAATATTAACTTTTAACTTTTAAATTAACTTTTGTTCCGTACAACCTCCGTACTCTGTCTTTCTCCTCCATGAAGTGCTGAAATAAAATTAGTAGATATTTCTCCTTATACAAATCAAGGCGAAAGGATGCAAAGAAGAATCATGGAGCCCTGTAAAGCCCCCTGAGGTAAAAACCTGACCGGAAAAGTCCTCTTGATCCGTTTATAAACTGCTGTGATCAGCGTTTTCCCGCAGCAGGAAACACAATAACTGTCTGGCAGCCAGGGACTTTAAATCCAGAGGTAAACACTTTTCAGCTGAAATTGGTCAGCGCCACAAACTCGTTTACTCGGCCCGACCTGAATCGACACAGCCGCTGACACAGTGATACAAGCTCCTAAACACCTTCGCTGCTGTGAGCGTGAGCCTAACCCTAGAATCGTGATGATTTGATACAGGATGACCTATACATGGGTTTGATAAAGCTGCAAACTGGTTTTTAACGTTATGAGACAGGATGTACAGTCACAGTAACTGATCATGCAACATGGCCGAAATGTTAGTTCCTATACAGTTGAACTTCCCTTGTTAAAATGAAAAACTCATCTTTGTTTTCCACCCTTTTTGCACACTTACATAATCAACAGCTCTTCCCATAGGGTCTGTCCATATTTAACATAGGAGGCTTGTTTTTAATGGCATCTGCTTCACTGTTGCATGAGCCTTTTGATCCAGAGATAGCCCAAGGTTTCCTCTAATGGCTTTTCCACGTGCAGTTATTCAAAGGCCAGCGACCTTGTGTGGCTTCCTGCTCCTTCCTTGTACATTTGGTTATATCCCCGCTATTGCATAATGTTGCACTGTTCAACACAACTGTGTTTGATACAGACACAGACCTCGCCCTCATGCAGACTAATTGACTCCCACAGTTCGCTTGTTGCCTTCACTCAGCCCCGAGTACTGTGTCATCGAGATTCAGAAAGCCTCGTCCACTGTCTGCATATTCTGCATTATAATGTGTGTCAGCCAGCCCCCTTCATTGATGTGTAAATGCAGAATTTTCTGCTGTTTGCCGGAGCCTCCCTCCATTACCATAAAGATCGCCGTGCTGGAGTTGTGATGTGTTTTTATTTCGACCTCCCACGCAGCAGCAGAGTCTTCCCGAGCAGCCGCCTCTGGAAAAGAGGAACATTGATCATTGATCTCTCAGTTTCAGAAGCTAATCTTTCCTTTATTGAAGATGAACCAGGCAGCGCTGCCTCTGCTTCCTTTTCTGTTCTGGAGATTCAATGCGTTCGGTCCACAGCACAGAGGCGAATCAATCCGGTGTATTTACTGTATCTACTGAGGCAATAAATTTAGATTGGACATTCAGAGAGGTGTGTTTGCAATGTCTGTGGTGCATCAGATTTACTTTCTTATCACCCAGTGTGAATCTTAGGCAGACTTCATATCTTTTTGGTCCCGACTTTTCAGTTTACTCCGAACAAAAATAACATGGGAAAGGTGTGTCAGAACACAGTTCAGACCAGCAGATCAAAACTCAGTCCGACTGAAAGAGGTGGATTTGCTCCGGATCAGACGAGCCATTATTTAGATCCTTTGAAGAGTGAAAAACTTTATTTTAGGATAGTTTTTCAATTGCATGAAAAAAATCGAAAGCAGCTCACAGGATTGCTTGTCTTTGCGTCCAAAGGGGGGGAAAAAGCCTCAGCAGGTATAATGTTTGAACGACGATGATTTTCATCTTGCTGGTTGGAATACCATAATGATATTACAGTTGCAACACAGTTAATGACTCCTTTCTAGTCATAGCTGAATTGACAAAATGCCGACGTCACGGTCGTCTACAAATAGGTCAATGTCAAGTATAGGCAGATGCAGCCCATGGAGGTGATAAAGACTTCAGTGTGCTCCCTAAATTACAATGTGAAACCAAAACAAAGACATGGTTCAGACTTTCAGGTGTGAAAACAGCTTGATGATTCAGATTCAGACTTTTGCTGGTGGCATTTGGAAGAAAACGGGACAATCAAAGGAAGCGTAGCAGTTTAAAATGTTTAAGAAAGTGCCTCTTCGTCATTTACCTGTGGCTGGTAAATGAGGCTGGAAATTATGATAATGACATAATCTTGCATTAAATCGCTCCCTCTAACCAGATCTCTGGTGTCTTCTGGAAGAGACCAACCAAGGCAGGCTGATTAGTGGCATATATAGGCGGTGCACTAAGAGACCAAGCTCCGAGAGGGACTTACTGTAGAGTCTGATAGATTGACAGGAAAATTGGATTTCAAGGCTTCCCATCAGGAGGGCTGGGTTTATTCGGTGTAGTGCACGGCTGCAGGCATGCTGATTATGATAGCAGGCTCCCCTCTGCACATGGGGATATAAATCAGCCAATACAACGCTCAGGAGGGTGCATGTGCACACACTCACTCTGTGTGCTGACATATTCATTCACAAACACATCTGAGAATATGGGGGTAATTTTTCTCTACGTAACATTTGACATGTAAATGCCAGTTTAATGGAGTTCGGCTGCAGCATCTCCTTCCTATCAGACCTGCGGATGGGAAATTTAATAACGATGAGGTTAATGGGTCATGCTGGTTACGTGTGGCCTCTGATTTTCATTTGGTTCCTGTTTTGCAGACTGTTCCTTGCCTGGTCCAATCAATGAAAACACACACATTTAGGTTGCCAGCATATTTGGCTGTTGATGAACAGAAAAGATCATCGCAACATATTATCCTGCACAGTATCGCAATATGAAACGCTGCCATGTTCTGTGCATCTATAGTAGGAAGCTTCTGTCTTGGTATTTTGTACAGTTTTTGTAATTGATGAAATAATCCTTCAAACATTCTTTGGTTGCTGTCTTGTTTTAAATCAACTGAATATCTCTGAAATAACAAACAAACAGATATATATATCTCCATACTTCCCTTAAGCTCTACCTTGGTGCCACCTCTCGCCTGAATGTTCCGGACATTTTTCTTTTGATGTGAACACGTCTGACCCGGACAATCTCCTTCTGCGTTCTTCATATTTGATCCGGTTAGAGGATCCTGTCAAATAACAACTACAGTCCACACACATCGACTCATTTCATTCAACACCACAAATGTAAACCTCATACTTGTGCTTGAGGAGTCATTAGAATTCACTGTCTGGGAAGAGTGAGTGTCTGTACCAAATTTCCTGACGGTGCATTCAGTAGTTGCTGAGATATTCTGTCAGGACCAAAGTTTCCAGCGTGACTTTCAAACTGAATAGAATAAGTAAGAGATATTCATTCATCTCCGATACGAAACTGAAATCCACCGGAGTGTTCACACAAAATATGAAATCAGCAAGTCAAATGTACAGTATGATAATGACTGCGGAGGTAGGATGAGGTCAGACTTTATTACCAAAATAACAGCAGTGCAGTTTCGGCAAACTCTGTACAAAACTTTTAAACCTACCTTGTAAACCTTCACATGTCCTTTTAAAATGATATTATTTCTATATGATCATGTTATAAATGCTGTTACAACTGATTCCCAGAGATTCAGTTATCGTTCCCTATAACTCTCTGTTGTGGTGATCAACACTTATGTAGAAAAGTGAACCGCTAATAGGCGACCAGAGCTGCTAGAGCTCTGGTCGCCTATTTATTCAAAGTTTTAAATAATTAATATTGAAAATATCATGTATACAATTCGCACCAAATTCGACTTTGTTCCTCTTTGGACCCTTAACAATACAAAGGGCAAGTGTGACGCCGATACAACAAACAGTTCTTAAGATATGCATTACAAATACAGGCATAGATTTCTGGAATTCCTGGATATTGACACATTCAAGAGTAGTGGAGCTATTTCTGTTTGACCAAATGAACCCAACTTCTGTCTGTTGACAAAGACCCGTTGATGGTTTGTATTTAGTTCAGTGTGTCAAGCCTGTGGCCACTCTCCTGTATGTGTATCACTATGAACCTTTGTGCAATGTGCCCTGCATCAAAGTCCACCCATGCCACCCATCACTCTCATTCACTCATTGTCGGGCATCAAAGGGCTGCGCTGTGCCCCACAATGCCGCTGTGGTTTCATAGTCATCAACCACCAGATAAACCCACTGGCAAAGGACGTGTCTTTTACGACGTCCTGTATTTTAACACACTCTGCCTCCTCCCTTCGATTTGTAAACAGTCCCTCCAGCCAAGAGGGTCAACAACGATGCATTGTTTCTGTGTAGGAACTGTAACAGCTATTGTGCAGCATTGAGCTCTGCATATTGTTAACCTCGCTGCCTGTGCATACACTAGGCCTTCCCTGTGTGTGTGTGTGTGTGTGTGTGTGTGTGTGTGTGTGTGTGTGTGTGTGTGTGTGTGTGTGTGTGTGTGTGTGTGTGTGTGTGTGTGTGTGTGTGTGTGTGTGTGTGTGTGTTGTGTGTGTTGTGTGTGTTGTGTGTGTTGTGTGTGTGTGTGTGTTAGGAGTGAGTCCTGTCCTGTCTGTGCCGCTTCAGGAAAACCCTGTGCTCCAGTCGGTGCTTGATGCTTTCAGGCTCCCACGGTTACTTACCCTTCACTAAAAGCCGCCTCCCCCTCTTTCATCCCCTCGTGCGGCTCCTCCCCTGAGTCACGGAGACTGGGCTAAATTTGGCAGGCCTCAAAAAGTCATGGTGTGGCACATTCTTGTTGAGTTTGCACCTCTCAAATGTGTCTCTCCCCCTCCATCTCTATCTCTCTCTTTCTTGTTTCCTTCCCTCTCTCCCTCCCTCCTCAGTAAAAGGCTTGTCCGTGACTCACCCACGGCAGAGCGAGGGCCCTTTGAATTATTGAACCAACGGTGGAGACCTCATAAATTATCTAGCCGTGTGTCGCCGGATGGAGCAGGGCAGCTCAGTGGATACATCTCATCTCGACCCTCGGTGTCAGTACCACCTATACCTCTAAATGGGTGTGATCACAGGACATGGCCAAACTGAATACAAACACACATGTGCAGTGTATCATACACTGTGCAGTAAAAAACTCTTTTCTTATTGGCTTCTACAGAAACATGTGTTCACCAAATGTGAAGTGAAAGCATCTCCATCTCTCCTGTGGCTGCCTGGAATATAGATCATAAACCCTACCTCCTCCATGTTAGCAGATGGGACATGGACCAAAGTAAAAACCCTGCCTCAAATACATTTCACAAAGATGGTTACTGTCATTTCAGGTAGTTCTCATTTTTTTCAGTAAATTTGGTTTGAATTAGTTGTTTGATCCTGTAAAAACTTCATTATTGACAGCTGAGATTGACGCAATTGGTTGAATATGTGTATCGGTGTAGTGTTGCCAGATCCCAGTGGAATAACGCTCCGCCACTATACCACTACACGAAATAGAATACGAGCAGTTTGCATAATTTTGTTGAAGTTCACATACATTTTTTAACGCTTTAAGATCCAACCCTTAAGTCATGCAAGAGAGTCAATAAGAATAAATGGGGGGGGCACAATGTATGTCTGAAAACAGCGATCCATTTTAAGTGCTGATTTATCTGCAGATTATTCTCTTAACTAAAGGTCCATGTACTTGAAATATTTCAGTTGAGTTTATCCCAAAACCATCTTTTGGTGTCTTGCGCACAATCGTACAAGCCCATTTGAGATATTGCAAAATGCAATATCTCAAATGTCTCAAATCTGCCTGTTTACAATGTGAGCAGCACCTGCCGTGGTTTTACCAGCATGTGCGGTGTAATTGTACGATTCAAATTGCCATCTTAGCCGTAATTACATCCAGTATGTCACTGCATATTCAGACCAGACATGCAGACCCACCTCCATCCTCTGACGAACCCCCTCCTGTGGTCACCATATTGATTTTCGGACTTGTGATTGAGCTGCTGAGCATTGAAGAAGCACTTTACCAGACTTGGACGTTTTACTGTTTCTGTTGATGGCAGGAAGCTTTGTGATGCAGAACACCGGGCGCTTAGTGAGAACACCCCTACTGTGAGCGGGCTGCATTGACCACTGCTAACGGCGTCACCGGTGCTTTATAGGGCTCATGCTGTCCTGGGAATAATGGAGTCAGTCTAAAATAAGCGGTGAAGAAAGCGACATTATGGACGTGGGAAACGAAAGAGGTTGTTGGCTAATTTTGGCAAAAAGGCATCTGCTGCTCTGTTTGTCTCATACACTCAAACACACCATGAGCCTTCTGGCTAACGCCTGCATGGGGCCTTTCATGACTGGAGTTCCCAACGGAAATCAAGGTTATGGGATGTCCCCAGCAAACAGCAAATTCAAACAACAATACATGAAAGCACATGCTCTCATATGTTTGATGCATCACCCGTTAAAATTCGTCACAGTCGTCTTAAGCTGTTTTCAGACATGACCTGCGAGGGAACTCTGGAGAATGGGGTCCAGTCTTTCCTTTCTCACATGCACATCCCAGCAGTAGGTTCTCTGCTGAGACGCGTTCACAATAGCTACAAATTCAACCCAGACTTTGGCTCTTATTGCCACAAACTCTCCTGACATCTTCGTTGTGTCTTCTTCGTGTGTGACGCCGCTTTTTCAACCCCCTGCTTTTTTCTCCCATGGGCTTCTCCGGACTTTATACCAAAATTTGTCATTTTAAACATAACATCCTTGGCCTAGGTTAAAATAAACAGAGGCTGATTTCTGTGCAACTTAATCATTCCATCAGACGGACAGAGGAGTTCTGTGATCTGTTCACGGAGAGATGATAAATCATGAGACTATGACAGGAAAGGCTCCAGTGACTCTATTGTTCTTTGCCACATTTATCCAGGTTTCAACGTCGGGTGTTTTACAGAGACGTCTGGACGGCGGTGGCTTTACTTTTATCCGGGACGCTCTGTGAAGTTCTGTATGTAATCCAGGTCATTGGACGACAGGGCAGCTGTCATTTCATTCATTCTGAGAATAAAGTCAGGGACGATGGTGGATTAATCAAGTGTCCAAACTGGGATGATGACACAGCACCTGCCTCCACTTGGCTGTGTGTGTGTGCGTCTGTCTGTGTGTTTGTTTGTATGTGTGTGTGTGTATGTGAGCTCGAGTACCAGAAAGCAAATCACAACTCAAACACAACAGCCGCTTCCCGGTTGCTATGCCAACCACAAGGGCTGTTCATTGCGGCGCATGCTCAGTTTGGCTCCCGTCCATGTAACAATAGCCAGTGAGAGGGCTCACACACACACACACACACACACACACACACACACACACACACACACACTCTCTCTCTCTCTCTCTCACACGCACTTACTCACTCTGTCTCTCTCCTCCTCACACACTCTACTCCAGCTCGCAGTGGGAGCGAGACGGAGAAGAGAGGCTGCCTGCTGCGCTGCGGAGCTCATGACACACGCCGAACCAGCAGAAACACGCTCGCTCACACAACAAAGGTGAGTACACAGACCGGCAAAGGCAGATTTGTCGTTAGATGTCCTGCAATGAGAAGTTTCTATCATCTGTAGCTTCTCTGCTGAAAGGAGCTGCAGAGTGGAGTGACCAGAGATGTGAGAAAGCATGTGCTCTGCTTTGTGAATGACAGGATGGCATGTTTCCCCTTTTTGAAAAATATATATATATTTGAATAACAGCACCATTTTACTCAGATTAGTCCTTGTTCCAGCATGCTGCAACCTTAAAATGGATATGTTCATTTTTATGAATGGCTGAAGCAGATTGAGAATTTATTCTGCTCAATCGGAGGTGTAGTAGTTGACAAAGCAGGGATCGCTCAATAATTCATGTAGCCTTGTGTGTAGGAAAGTCAGGGGAAGACAGCAGGTGTAATGTGATGCTTTGCATGGACACAGAAGCTGTTTCAGGACAGTGCAGCTCAGTTTTACAACCTCCTGTCGGCTTATTCACATCATCACTGCACACAGAAAGAGTTTTATAGGCTGATCTATGAACGCTGACCTCACATCAACGTCTCCTCTCCTCCAGAAGAAATGGAGGACACACAGATAGATTTTGTTGTGGATTCTTTGTCATCTCTGGGAATGTTATATGATATGCAGGTGTGGGGAATGTGAGGAGCGTCTCCTCTTGCTTCGCTGACCCTGACATTTTGTGTGTGTTATTGTGTGCGAGTGTGTATCAGGGGAAGTCACTGCGAATGATATCTTCAGTGTTATCCTGTAGTCTCTGCCCATTTCTCCACACACACACACACACACATACAGTCACTTACTGCCTCCCACAAGATTAATTGTTGTGGCGGATAAATTCCTTACTGGTCGATTCCTCCGCAGCCTGGTGTGTTTGTGCTGGTGTGTGTTCACAGAGCATCATCTGACATGGTCTGTGGCCTCATATGTAAACTAGAGCGCTAGCGAGTGATGGGTTATCTGGTTGGAATTTATTTAGGATATTATTGACAATATTCTTTTTGTCAATTTTGTTATACTTGTGTCATGAGATTTTAGTTGAATAGTGTTATAGTTTATAACACACTTTAATGAGTTGTAAGTAGCCATATGATCAATTTGATGTTTTACTATATTATCATTATTCCTCTGTATACAATGCAACAACCACTTACGTCACAGTAGGAGTCACACTTATTTATTAATGGACAGTAATAGCTGATTACCAGCTGCGTATTACACCGGAGTGGGTTTAAAATTTTAAATACTTACTCAATAATAGTAATATGAACATTATCAGGATAATATTTGGTTATAATACATTTCTGTCATGAGTTATACTGCAGCCAACCATGAGGGGGCGATCCAGATATTTTGGCCTCACTTTTGCAGACTAACCATGTGACACAAACCTGAAAAACACACAGCCTATTCAGGCTATATGCTCCTAAAGTTAGTTGTTACATCGCGTGTTTATTACATTGTTTATTAAAGGTAATGTACAATACGTTTATTAGTTTTCTTGCTGAAAACATCTGTCTACTGAAGATGAAATTAGGCTTTGTTGTAAATCAAATCTATGAGCTCAATGTTAATAGTTACGCCTTTCACTTCAGTCATTCAATTCATTGTTAGATTAACATTGCTTGGTGGAGGTTTAAATGCTCTATCGCTGATGTTTAAATTGTTAATTTCCTTTCATCATTTGATTGATTGTTTCGGCTCGTATATAAACGATTGTGGGTCAGCACATGGAGGAATAGCACTGAAATTGAATCTGACGGAAAAATGGAAAAATAAGAGATGAGAGGATGGGACGCAGAAAACAGAAGAGGTACAGAAAATACAGAGAGTTGTTGAGTGATGGCTGGCAGACAGGGATCGAGAGAGGCACTCTTCACCCTGCGGGAAATTGGAAAATAAATCGAGTTGATGGAGGCAGGTTTGCATAGAGATATTGACGCTGTGTTGTGGGAGGCCAGAGGTTTGGACTCGGGGCTTAGGAAGTTCACGCCAGGTTAATCATCTCTTTACCCACCAGTTAGCAGAGCTAAAGGCTTCCTGGGGGTTGTAATTAGTTATTTCCTTCTGCCATTGATACAAAGATACAGATTATGTTTTAATCTCCATTTTTGTTTGATTGTGATCAATATTATTCAAAAATTACCAAATGGATTCCCACGAAACTTAGTGGAAGGATGGGACATAGGCTAAGACAGAACCCATAACATTTTGAGGCAGATCAGGGCAAAGGGGTAGATCCAGGTTATATTTTATTCCTTTATTTAATATTGCGAGGTTGGGCATTTTTATGAACTTTTCACTGACTTCCAGTCATGGACCTTAATGAAAAGAGTCTGGCACATTAAGGGAACTAACATCTATGAGTGTTTGACATTTTGTTGGAATTTTGGCAGAGGATGTGTACTATACCATTTTAGCTTGTTTGTTGTTTGTGAGAAGGATTACGCAAATACATTTTCCCCGACTTCCACAGGAGAAAGTCATGAATCTTGATGAAAAAGGCTGGCTTGTTTAGGGGACTCCTGTCTCTTCGGTGCAGATTCAAAAACAAAAACTGGATCTTTCAAATTTAAATGTGGTTTCTTCGGGGGACTGTCAGGCTTTTGCGGAATATGTGCTCTTCTGAGTACCATTCTAGTTCCTTTGGCATCAAACAATCTAGAAAAAAAAGCAATTGTTGTTGGAGTCTGTCCTGTGTGTGGGGCAGAATATTAAGTGGAACCCAGTTTGGGGCTGTCAGGTTAGATTTTTAGAGCTCAGAGTGGTTTGATGGCTGCGGAGCCGACAGACGGTTTCTGAGTAATATGACACTTCCACGATATGAGGGAAACCTTCTCCTCATGATTGTTTTTGTTTTCTTTCCCTTTCACAGATTTTGGAGACAATGTGTGGTTGTAAATGTCAACAACAACAGGAGAATGTCTGTAGCATTTTAGGGGAAGGGTAGGACTGAGCGTACAGTCCTTTAGAGATACTTCCCCCGGGGGCAACCCTAGGGGGCCCCGGGGTCAACCCAAAACTCACTGGAGGGACTATATACCCCATCTTGCTATGGAAATGCCTGGTATCCCCCAGTAAGAGTTGAAACGTGTTGCTAGGGAGAGTGATACCCTACTGCGCCGGCGACGTCAATGACCCTGTCCTGGTTAAGTGGAAGACGATGGATGGAAGGATTAACTAGCAGCATTACACAAACACACTAAGACATCAGAGGGTTCATCCAGGCCTGGAGTGTTGACGCTTGTTAGCCAGGTCCCTGTAAACTGTGGAGACAGTCGATCAATGACCATCATTCCTCCTCATCGCCAAACCCAGCGCCCACCCATCCCCTCTCCTCTCTGTCATTTTCACTCCTCTCTCTCGTCCTCTCTCTTGTCCTCTGTAAGACATCACATCCCTACAGATCTACCCTTTCTTCACTCTTGTCTCGCCATCTGCCTGTCCCCCTTTTCCCTCAATGCTCCCCTGTCTTCCCTGTCTTCAATGCCTCTACTCTCCTCTGCTCTCCTCTCCTCTCCTCTCCTCTCCTCTCCTCTCATACAGTTTAAGCCAATTACAGAACTCTGCAGGAGAAAGAAGAAGGGGGCTTCTCCTGCTTCCCCTGCTTTCTTTGATTTCACTCCCTTCCTCCTCCTCGTCTTCCTCTCCCCCTCTCTTCAAAGAAGGGGTGAGTCATACGATGACATCCGGAATGCCTACGGCAGATACGGATCCCTGGTTGCAGGCGTCTCTAGGAGCCAGTCAGTCGATAACCAGGCCGTGATGCATCTCCTGTGGATCCTTGTTAGAGCCGACAATGAGCCGACAAGAAAATCTTTTTGGAAAACATTGACACCCCCTCAGCAAGGTCAAGGGGCAGCATTGATCCAGAGTAGGGAGGCGACTGAGAACACATGGGTGAGTTTAAGAGCAATTGCTTTGGAATTGGGGTCATTTTATAGCCATAAATGTAAAAAGTCTCTTCAATCAAACAATTAATTCACTTATTAATCAAATCCTTAAAATGATGCAAGGTCGTTTAATGACTTCTGCACACAGTTCGGGTTCACTGGACTGTGTCTGGACAGAAACAAGTTGACAGTTGGGGGGTTGTTTGCTTGTATCAGTCAGATCTGTTAAAAACACATCAACGCACAAGTTTTTAGTTTTTGGACGTTAATGAACTTGAATGTTTGGTCCCGATCTATGTCATTTGAAAACACGCCGCAAAGGGCTGCAAGCCGGAGTCGAAACCTGTGGCCGCCACAGAGGACTTTAGCCTGTATGCATTTTTTGAAATCTTTACCAATTTCCCAGGGAATAATTCATGGATCTGACGTGTTTAAGAGACTGATACTATGTGGACTTTGGTGCAGTTTGATTGAATTTAAGGAAACGTTTGGGTCGGTTTATTTACATTTATACGTATATTGTTTACAGCTCATTGACATTGCCGTTGGTTCTTCTCACCAAAAGCTCTTGAATCTCGTGGCCTTTCCAAGTTTACGTCTTGGTCCGTGTCTGGCTCCTCTTTTCCATCTTGAGATATTTGTACTCTTCCCATTTTGCATCTGTCGTGAGTTAGAAACGTCATCAACTTGACCACTTGCTCGTGGTGAATTTTCTGGACTTTCTCCAGCTGTATTCTCACAAGGGCTCGCTGGGGCATTTTCCAAACATTATGGAGAATGTCCAGAGCAACTGACTTGGCCATTTGTGTTCTCGCATACAGCCCCTCTGGAAAATGTCTGTGCGGTGAAGAGCCTATATGAAAGTGAGGGGAGACTCGTCAAGTCATCTGTCAGAGGTCTCTCATGAGAAGAGGCTCTTCAGTTTCCGGGAACATCGGAGCATCAATGAAACATGTTCCTCCTTTGTTCTAATAAAGCAGCTGAACAAAACATAATGTCTTTATTCTTAAAGGAGGTGTGCTTCAATGGCATACTTGAATGATTTCTCTCTTTTCCTCTCTCTCACTCCATCATCAATCCCCTCTTTCTCTTTTCTACCTCCACTCTCAACCTCTCTCTTTCTCCCTCTTTCCCTTCATTCCTGGTTATGAGAGTGACTCACGTAGCCATCTGCTACCTAGCAAATCCTCTCACCCTTATTAGCCTCCTTTTGTTTATTAACGCCACTCTTAGGATGGCACTGATACCTTTATCTACCTCGTCTATCTCTTTCTCTTCTTATCCCTCTATCCAATCACCCAAAACTCAATCCTCCTCCTCCTCCTCCTCCTTCTCTTTCTCCTCTGCCATGTCAGACCTTTACCGTCTATTTTTCTTGCACTATACCTCACACCTGCGGCTGAATTCATCTCTGCAAGGGTTGCCTCCCTTCATTTCCCCTCTTCCTTTTTCTCCCAGGAGACAGATTGTAGGAATGAGGTCAGACACCGTGCGTGCGTGTGTGTGTGCGTGTGCGTGCGTGTCTGAGCATATGGATATAAATGTGAGCAGACTGTTGATTGTTGATGTAGGTGTTGCTGAGGTCAGTATGATCTCCTGCAGAAATGACAACAGACACAGGAAAACACCCCAGTGATATGTTTGTGTGTGTGTCTGTTTGGGTGTATGTTACACACAGACTTTCGTTGAACCCGACTACTGCCTTATTGCATGTTTATGGCAACTACATCTGACTCGATAGTTGTTGTTTGTGTGTTTTTACTCTACACTGTGGCGTTGGCACTAACACTGGGTGTAATTAGAGCTGGATACAAAGCAGCGTGCACAGACTCAACAGTTTGGTCTGTTTTGGCTGACGTCTTTTCCTGGCTCATATTGTTTTCATGGGAAATGTGAGAAGAGGGAAATTAAACTGTGCTCTTTTTATAGAGCTGTGGTCTATAAAAAGGCAACTGCGTGTCGACACAAGGCCAAAAGAAGACGAAAGTCAATATACGTGTACCTTTACAATTTCAATCAAGTGCTTTTCATTTTATTGTACATAAATAGGGACAGTTTGATTACAGGTTGTAGTGTCCATGGGGCATTTCCATGTATTTATTCTAACAAAGAAACATAGAGAAGACACTACTAGGCACTACAATCTGGATGGGAGGAGACGTATTCTGCTGATATTCAGGTTCATCTTTTTAACTAGTGTTATTACTTGAAAAAGTTCACTTTGTATAATGTTGAGTAAACACATGACTTTTTTCACACTGTCCACTGCTGCAGCTTCTCTTCAATTAACCAAAATGTATTGAAACCGACATTTATAACCTCTAACCGACTTCCTCTTGCTCATGTAGGTTCATTTGGTTCATACTTTGGCCAATGCATGCATTCAAAAACTCTGTGCTGGATTACCCTGCCACATGTCCTCCCTCCTCACTCCCCCGTAGACCTTTGCTCACTCTACACACCCTAACAATATACAACAACATTAATCAGAAGTTTTTAAGACATGGACCGTCACAGCCAGGACATCAGGGCTAAAGTGACCAGAACGATCCCGATTCATGATCCGACACCATCGATTAATATCTAAATAGTGTGTGAAGAGCAAAAGAGACGAACACACAAACACACACTCCTGCAGACAGGAGAGAGGATTATGATGCAACACTGTCTTTTAACTTCATTATTGCAACACTCTGTTTATCCATGGACACATAAATATGAATTCAGCAGATTATTATAAAGATACGTTCTACGTGTGCATAAAAACCTAAGAAGTTAACTCCCATGTTGCATTTCTTTCAAAACATCCAATTACAGGGCATAATATTTGGCAAGGTTTCCCACAAATTACGATTATACTCGTATAAATCTGATAAAACATTTTAGCTGAATCTGGTTCAGTTTCAGAATCATTTTAAAAATCCACAGTTCCATTGCCACTGCTCAAATACTTCCTTCATCTTTGTTGCAACATTGGCCGATGCCCTTTGGTACTGTAGTATTTATAGTATGTAGTATATCTCAGAGAGGATTTGTAAGAATGAAGCTTAATGGTCATAACATAAAGCTCTTCTATTGGAAAGTTATCCAGTAGAATCCTGTGTGTCCATTTTAAAGAACACATTGAAGTTGAACTGGTTCATGTAAAGAGTGGAAGGATAAAAACATCAGTGACAGTTTTGTGGAGCCTCTGTTGTTGTAAAGTCTTGTTTGCAGCCCGCATATGAATCCGAGAGCAGTTTCAAAGCGTTCTGAGACAAAGAATATAGAGGATTTTCTTTTGATTTGAAACTGTGCATTAGAGCGCTCAGCTTCAGGCGAATGGCCTTTTCCTGAAAAACACAAACTCGTTATTTCTCTGTGTCTCTTGAATTCCAGGAGTGTGCCTTAGCTTTTTTCCCAGTATTACACAAAGCTAAATTACTCACTGTTCCTTCTATATGTTTGTTTGTCTTTACATCTCTCCTTCTGTCGGCTTTTATCTGGAATGAGACTCATTCAGTCATTCGTCATGCAAATAGAGGTAGAGATACCGTGTGTGTGTGTGTGTGTGCGTGTGTGTGTGTGTGTGTGTGTGTGTGTGTGTGTGTGTGTGTGTGTGTGTGTGTGTGTGTGTGCGTGTGTTTGTGCGCGCGTTCGTGTTTGTGGAGCCTTTATCTACATGTCGCTATGAATGCTCGGTCTGTGTAGCCGTGGTTATGGATCCATATCCCTCCATCAGTCGATAGGAGAGGCAGGCTGTGGTGTGACAGAAAGCCACTCTGCTGATTGGGTGAAAAACACACACACACACACACAGAGTTATTTAGATTATTCCTATTCTGTCATGGCTTGTTTTCCTCTTTGATCACTTGGTAATTACACGGGTTGTTGATTCATCAATTAAACATGAACAACTGACATGCAGACGTCGATTACGTCTAATATTGACCAGAAATTGTGTGTGTGTTTGTGTCAGTGCATATCCGTTTTTGTATCAATCATTGTTTTGTGTTAACACGAAACCTAAATGGTGGTTTAAATACTAAAAGCGGTAGTGCAACGAGTTCTCAACATTTGATTCTATTTTTATAGTTATTTATAATAAAGTCTAGGTTCAACTGTAAAATATCAAACCTTAATTACACTTCTTTATCGATGAGGTTTGGTAACGAAATCTTAGGAATCATCGACAATTCTTGAATATGTACATTGGCTAATATTGGAAATGTTGTACTCTTTAATTGGCATTGGCCCCCAAAGTCCATGTATGTCCGGCTGTAGAAGAAACTCAGTCTAACATTTTATAAAACAAACCTGAAGATTCTGCTCTTTCTTGTCCCAAACACTCCACGTTGGAAAAAGGAGCTAAAGACCAAACATACAACAAACAATGAATCCAATACACCTGATGACGATTGCATTTGAAATAACAACCTGATCAAGCACAATAACTCTCAAAGGAGCATGAGACCCTCGTTGTGTCACTTCACAGCGTCTGTCCCTTTATCTCCATTACGAGGCCTCATTTCATACGATAGCTGCGGTCGTCATTTGCATGAATTGGCTCCTTTTGAACTGTCGCTCCTCAGCGGAGACGACTCCCTCTTTTGTCCTCGTTGAATATGTGCAGATCTGCTCATGAAAAAACCTCATGCAAAGGCAGAAGCTGGGTGTTTGCTCCCAGGTCATCAGCTGTCTGTGTAATTCATCTGCATCACGTCCACCTCCTGGTACATGAAATATGAATGAGATCCACAGAGAAGGAAACAACATAGCAGGTGGATTTGTAGGTGGACTGTATAGAGTGACTGTTGTTTTAAACCGCATGTAAAGCAGTTAACTTCACAGTGGAGAGCTAGGAAGACGTGACACAGTTAAATTCGAGAGTCTTTGTGTATTCTCTGTTTTATTTAAATAGAATTGCGTAAAGTCAAAGTTATAGATAATTTGTCTATAAACATAAATCACGGCTATTAACGTCTCACTTACACCAAGTACTGTATATAAACATTGGCAATATGACTAATGATTTGAGGCTATAAAAACAGAGTGAAACATTCTGACTGTCAGCTAATACTAACTCGAGATTTAAGGTTTTTGTTATAGACCCAGATTTAGCTAGTTTACAAATAAGCAATCTAATACACAGCAAGAGATGGACCAAAAAACGGAGGTTAGAGGACTGGTCTTAAGATTTGAATAACGACCCAACAATTAACAAAAAAAACACACGATGTGAATATTTCAGGGTGAGCTTATCACTGAGATCGCGATAGGATACCCGGCCCGACCCTCCAGGACCCGTAAGAACCCAATGAGATGGGCCGCGTTTGGACAAAAAACGTTGAAATGATGATCAAGTTTGGCTGGAGTATGTACTTGTCTTTTAACACAACACATTCTTGTAATTGAAGAAAATAGGCCCCGACATAAAAAAAAAGATGCCTGTTGGATTCGGGTCAGGCTCTTTTGGCTCCGTGCGGATCTCTCATTCAGCAAGTGTCTTAAAATTGCAGAGGGCTGTGTTAGATGCCTGCTGTTTAATGTACAAGAGAAACTGAAACATGATCCAGGAAATTCAGTTGACGCCTGAATTTATTTTTCCAAGGATGCTTCAACAAAAAGAGAATTTTATTTTTAACTCTTCTTTTTCGGAATGGTTTTCAGATCCCTGCAGAGTCGAGCCCTCGGCTGCTGTAGTAAAGCATCTCTACTGTACAACTCTATTCACCCCCGGAGACTTGTAGTCCAAACATATACACTGCCATTCTGCCTAATTAACTGCTCTCTTCAACACTTTCATCCTGCTCGTGCTCAGTGTCTCGCAGCCCCCCCACCCACTCCCGCACCTCCCCTCCCTCTGATGAGCCTGCTAGTGAAGGTGTTGCTGACAGTGCCCCCGGGTGGTGCCTCATTAACCCACATTTCAGTGGCTGATGGTGTGTGGGAGGGTTTGTGTGCGTGTGCGTGTGCGTGTGTGTGTGTGTGTGTGTGTGCGTGTGTGCGTGTGTGTAGAGGGGGTAAATGGAAAATAATGCCTTTGAGAAAACTCCTCGGCATCTTTTGATGCTGGAAGATGTTTTTTCCATTTGACAACCTCTTATCCAAATCGGATGCTCTATTCATTTATGTGTGGAAGTTGCACTTAAAAAGGTAAAAGCGTCAATTCTGAACTCATGAATTTGAGCTTTGTTAAGTGTGGAGAAGCTGTAGGAGGCATTAACATTTAATTATAGTAGGTGTGTGATTGTTTCTACCTTGTTCCTCTCTTTTTGTTTCCATTCTGGATTCATAAACCTGTTTCCCCGTTTAAAATGACAAGTTTCTTCGATATATACTGTTGTCATATCTTGGAGCAGGTTGTGTTGGCCTCTGAGTGTGTGTGTGTGTTTGTGTGCGTGCCTGCGTGCGTGCATTTGTGTGAATTTTTACTAATCTTGTTGGGAATATTACTTTGGAGGGTATCTGCAAATGATTTACTTTTGAAGCTGATTGGTTAAAGGTTGAATGTCAAAAAATAAATAAATAATAAATTACAAATATATTCGGAAAAACAATATATTGTGCTACAATCTGTTTCATTCTAAAGGTAAATTGCGTTTCTCTGTATCCTATAAAACTATTTAAATACTACGAACAATGCACCTTGTGTTCTACAGCAACCATGATGTAGCTGCTCAGCCAACAGTTCATTTGAGATTTGAGTTTCGCTGGTGGCAACTCATGTGGCTTCTACTGTTGAGCTAATTTCTAATCAACTCCAGTTTTTACTTTTTCATCAACCTGTCGTCTTCAGCCCGAGCTCCTGGCTCGAGGCGGTTTATTCTCACAGGTCCCTCTGCACAGATGTTCATGTGCAAAACGAGTTCCCCTTGAAAAGATCTTGGTTTGCTGCTCTTGGTGACTATCATTTATAGCGATGAAGAACATTTATTTTTATGTAGAAGCTCCTGATCTTTAAAAAACTGATACAGATCTCAAAGTCGATCCACTTGTCTTGTCCTTATCCTCATCCCTCATTCCCTGCTTAGCCCTCCCCCTCATTCCTTTTTAGAGTTTTTCAAACATTTTATATGTTTGTCCAAGTGACAGTGAAGACGGACAGGTTTTTGTGCTGAATCATTGAGGTGACAAGGAATCAAACCTTGAGCTCACTGCTCAGGGCATTTACGTCCATCTGGTCGGCATCTTAAAACCACTACGGTATCTGGTCACTCCCCTCCTCACTTCCTTAATCTTATCTCAGCTATTTAGTAAACTAATCCTTCTAGAAGCAGTTAATGTGCAGCCTCCACTGATCCTCTGCTTCTCTAACCTCTCCATCCATCCTTTTCCTGACGGGAGATGAAGAGGCACTTCACTTCATTAGGATCCTAGTCTCTTGTTACCTGTTTGGACCCTGTGCAAGTGCAACCCTCTCCTTCCTCCTGTGTGTGCTTCAGAAGCAGAGTCTCACAACAAGCCGAAGATGTCAGAAACCCTGCTCATATGCAGGGATCTATAATGTTAATGGAGTCAGGTCTTCTTGTGTAAGACGCTGCAGATAAACATCTCGATCAATAGACTTGACACGGAGCCCAGATTGAGCCCTGAGGAAGTAGAAAGACTTACACAGACATAAGGATGCAAACTGCTGGATTAACAGATGACAGAGAGACAGACAACACGACTGTTGTAGCAGCAATGTCTTTCCAGGCAAAGATTTGGATGCATTGAATGTATTTTTTGTCCAAATCTGACATGTAGGATGTCAGGGGAGAGACCATTGAACATGTTCGTGAGGAGAGTCACAGATCACATATTGAGGAGGCAATTCTCAAAAATCAATGGTAACATCCCCACTGATTTCTCTAAAAAAGTACACTGCGTCTGTGCTATTTGCAGTCTTTGAAGCTCTTCTGGTATCTGTGTGTTTAGCCATATTTTGCTAAAACTACTAAGAGTCCCAAAGTGCTGCAGAGAGGCAGCGAAAATGTGGATTTAGCTGCTTGTGGTCTGCGAAGTGTCTCTGATCCAAATAAGACAACTGGATTTAAGCTGACAGACTCCACAGGAGCAAACAAACTGTTTCTCCAGTTCTCCGGGGATAAATGTTCAAACTAGACTGTCACTCAATAGAGTGCATATCTTTCTCACTAGTGATGAGACCTTTTACAGACGATAGACACCAAATTTCCTGTTGCAAATCCATCAGGAGCAGCAGTCGGAGAGCACATGCCTCTGCCAAGACCAACAGATTAACCCGCTTTTAAATTCACTAGATCTGGATTTTTGTTTAGATCTGCACATATTTTTTTTTGGGGGGGGGGGGGGGTTGTTTAGATCTGCACCTAACTGCACAAATCAGTCCCCTAAATATGCCAGATTCAAGATCATTAAGTCAACAACTCACAATAGAACTTTAAAAAAAATCCTGGATCTTCCCCCTGATTCAGAGCCACACCAAGATTTAAGGGTGTCTTCCTTGACCCAAACCACATCCCTCCGCCGAGCTTTGCAGAAATCCGTCCAGGAGTTTTTACGTAATCTTGCTTCAAAGAAATATCCAAAATATGTCACAGTATCAGCTAAATGTTATTCAAATGGGACCTTGAGATATTTTAATATAGGCAGCGATAGCCCAGGCTACATTTTGCATTTGCAGTTAACTTTGACTTCATGTCTCCTGAGCTGTTTGCTCTTACTTCACCTGAATGCCTCACGTTTACACCCTCTGCTCCCACGGCCTCACTGTAAGTCGCTGTTGTTGCAGGAGCTCGTTACTGAGGTTCCCGGGGCTCGTAAAAAACAGAAACCAGTTGGCTGTAGTTTAGTGTCCGCTGGTGGCTGGCGACCTCATACTCATAAAAGGGAAATATCTCAGCAGCCGGTGATGTTCTAGCCGCGTTTGAGTCCGGACTGCTGGCCAGCACCCAGCATGAGAACAGAAGTCTGCCATCTTCGGCCACACGCTGAGTGGCAAACGCAGCGTGTGTGTGCTCCCAAGCACATGCACACTCCCTCATGTTTAAGATTCTTTTCATTTGACTTGACCTCAAATACAGCAAAACAAATCGAATGTGTTTTTGCACAGGGTTTTATGTATTGGTATATTAATTTACTTTTTCCTCTGTGCAACAGCTTTGCACTACTTGATTCAGTGGTGGAAGGATGGGACACGGGTCCGGAAAATGGATTACATTTTGTTGCCGATCTAGACTCTTTGGCAGATCCAGTATATTTTTTTTGTCATTTTCTTTAACATTGTGAGACATTTTTTGACATCTTCACTAATTTTCCCAGGGAGTCATTCATGGACCTTCTGGAAACTGATATCTATCTAGTGTGGATCCAAATATAAATCTGGATGTAGTGGATTTAAATATGCTCTCATAGATCTCAGAGATCATATGAATTCAGTAGAGCATGGGTTTTCAACTGGTTTTGTCCCAGGGACCACCATTCGGACTACAAAATAATCCGCGGCCCACTGATGTGCCTACGCGCGCGTGCCTACGTGTGTTTGCGTGCGTGCATGTGGATAGACGGAAGTTTTAACATTTGGTTTTCCATGTTGGTTTTATTTAAAAACCTCAACCAAATCTAGAAAAATCTGTGTAATAAACAACAAAAACGGTTGATTTTCAGATGCTTAAGAATCGAAAACAAAATTAAAATGCAGTTTGTAGTTGTACTGCATCTCAGAACCATATGTACATCAATATATAACGTTCATGACTTAAATGTACAGACATGTAGCTGACATGTTGAGAGAACGTTAAAGTAACGGTGATCAATAACAATCAACATAAGCTGGGGCTACAACTGAAGAGTAAGATGACAAAGTAATGCAGAATATGTCACAAATGATAATCATACAATATCACACAAACAATTGGGGCATGCTTAGGTCCGATTTAAGCGTGTCTATTTATTCTGTCGGGAGAACTGCTACTGGATAGACGTAAGTCTTAGAGCTCTCCTAAGAAATTGTTTCTCAACCAGCGAACGTGGTAAAGTTGACTGTTATTGCAATTAATTGTTTTGGCTATTATGACAATTTATTCGTCTTATTAAAATAGTTTCTAGACCCAAGCCGGTTTCAAGGTTCCCCTCATCACCTTTATTTAATTTTAGACATATTTTTCTTATTTTAGATATTTTTCACGAAATTCAAGAGTAATCTGGAAATGTGTTGAAATAATAAAGGGAATTTCGGACCCCCGGTTGAAAACCCCTGCAGTAGAGGATCAATAACCAAACAAACTTGGATTGGCCAGAATTCCAGGGACTTTTGTGTAGAAAAAAGTGTAGAAAGTGTAGAAAAAAAAAAGAAAACAACAAACTCTATAAGTTGACTCCTTTACTACCACACAGCACCAAGTCATGACTGAGCAAAACTGTGTCTGTCCACAATTAAACCTGCATGTTCAGATTTAGCCATTCAGGAGATGATTTATCATGACTTCCGGTGAGTGTGGCTACAGGACCAACACATGCAGTTATTTGACTTGATGTGTTTTGATGTCGTCTCAGTTTGTCAGACTCTGTGCACAGTGTCCTCCCAGCCAGTCACAGTCAGTGAGATCTATCACATTCCTGTTGTTTCTTCCAGCTGTGCTAACATTAGCTTGTCTTTCATTCACACTGAGCAGTGGACAGACCTCCGACTTGCGATGAGAGCATTTACAGAATTTCCTGTTGCGGATCCAAATATTTGTTTTCTGCAAGTGAATGAATGACATATTTTTTGCAAAGTTTAATTTACACCACGTTACAAGGTCAGTCAAAGCAGACTTGTAATATATCATCTTAATAAAACATTCACTGTTTAGATTTTGTTGATTCTCTGTCAGAGAGGAATTTATTCCTCTGGTTATTGAAGCCTGTGCAGTTTGTGCTGTGTAAGGAAAACCATAGAGGCCTTTATGAAAACTATTGGATTAGAAAAACCCAGAGCAGCACAATGCTTTTTCTGTATATATATTATATCTAAATGGGTGGTTGTTCCCTGCACTGCACAACAAAGAGATAGAGGGTGTCGGCCCCTCCTCTGATTTGACGATGGTTTATTCAAACTTGTGGCTGCATTATTTTTACCTCTTTTAATATATCTGTGTATATCTCATGCACATACACAGAAACCACAGCTGCACCAGAAGGAGGTGTGAGTCTGCATGTCTGTAAGGAACACAGTAAGTGTCAAACACCACATTATAATCACTGCACATGGTTTAAAAGGCAATCAGTCTGAGACACACACACTATCTCTCTCTCACACACATACACTCACACACTCTCTTACACTCCTAGTTTTAGAAGTTGTGAGGTGGTTAGGAGGAGCGGGTGGATGAAACGGAACAGAGCGACGGGGAGCCGACTCAGTGATTTAAACGCTCTCTGGATAAAAAGAGGGAAAAATAAAATAAATAAATGGGTCACTTCAGTCAGCGCTGATGGCCAGTTTCTCATTCCCTCTGTGAAAAGCCAATCAGTTCCAGTGGGATAGTCAGTGAGGTTACTCGGCAGGCGAGAGGAGACCGTGGAAGAAATAGACTCTGTGTGAGAATAGAGAACTGAGCTTTAAATCTGTTTTAATTCAACAGATTTTGGGACAACAAAAAAATCCTCTCGTCTTTTGTCAGTCATGCAGCTCTCCTGGGCTCGCAGGGCTTCATCTCTCAGTGACAGCCACTTGTCAAAGCTTTGGGATGATGCAGCCACAGCAATCTCCATCCCGGGGGGGGGGGGGGGGGGGGGGGGGGTGCTAACGTCAGGAATCACGTGACCTCGGCTTTGAAAGACAACCAACATTTGGTTGCTGTTCTCATCGTGTGGCTGCAAGATGTTGAGGCGGAGGATGCAGACGACGAGGGGAGGGTTCTTTATGTTGTTGATTTCTGTGTGAGCTGATTATTGCTGTGAGCAGAGAGTTTCCCTGTGTGAGCTGCATCTCTGAGCACTGGTTCTCATGCACAGTTGATTATTTTGTTTCAACCCTGTTGGCCTACATTACATTGCATTACATTCATGTCTGCTGTGTAGATATGTGTGGAATTTGTGTTGATTATCCTTTATTGGTTTATTCTCTGTTTGATTGTCTGGAGAGATTTAAAGTCTACATTTTAAAGCGCAGCTTGTGGTTGAGTGTATGATCTTAGGGTCAGTGTATCCAGACTTTGAAAAGTTTAAAGGAAAATATTTGTCCTTAATGAATTTACTGCAGCAGCTCTTTGTTGATATTATTGTTGTTCAAATAAATCTTTCTCAAGATATCATTTGTTTGTATGTTGAACCATTTATTAGGCAGAGATACATTTTCAAATGTATTATTTATTTATTTATGTTTGTCTTATTTGAACATCATATATCATGTATGGCAAAAAAGTGATTTTTTTTTTTTAATTTAATTTGATGAGAATTTTTTATAATGCATTTTTACATTTTGAATCTATCATTATTGTATTTGTTATTTGACTAGATACATTTTTTGGCTTTTATTAAACATTGATAATACTAAATTTGATATATCTTGAATTTATATTTGAATTTGTTTCAAATTAAAAAGGACAAACTATAATTTCATTTCATTTACACAGTTTATATAGTTTTCAACAGTTATTACGCTCCAGGGCTCCACCGGTATTTTTTCCTTTCTTACTTAAATCTGTTGATGAAATATCACATTTGGGTTTTTTAATGGAGATCTATGTCTTTGCTTGGAAATATAACAAAAAACGTTGATTCTCAGGATGTTTTCCCGGAACTCAAGTAACCTACGACTTATTCAATACAAACACACGCGCACACACAAACACACACACACACACTCACACACACACACACACACACACACACACACACACACACACACACACACTGTGTACAAACTCTTGGCTTGATGTACGTGTAATCTCTTACGCTCTCCTGACAGAGAAACACTAATTATGTAATTGACTCAGCGGCTAATTCAATCTGTGAAAGGAGGACACGGTTTGTTTTACAGTATCAGAATACATCTGCTATTCAAGCCTCAAGTCTCTGTTTCTCTCTGTCTAAAGCAGAGTATGAAAAAAATCCTCTTCAGCATCGTCGTTTATTATTGTGTTTAAAAAATGCCCCTCATTGATCGATGTGCTTTTGTTCTTTTGTTTCTCTCTCTGTGCTCGTAGCTCCGGGCCACGTCTGTCTGGCTCAGTGGAAGCTCCAGACAGTTCGCCGTGCTGAGGGGAGACGGAGAGGAGGAGGCCGAGCACTTTGGGATCCCAGCCAATGACCTGTAGGAAAAGGGAGGCAGAGTGAAGGCTTGATTAAAATGGGGTAAGTTTAGAAGATCAGACGGCACCATGTCAGCAGCTGCAGGAACTTCTGGCTGCAACAGGAGAAGTCGCTCCAAAACTTGATCCCTGCAACGCGATGCTCGCTGTTAGGTAACCTCTGGCCAGCCGGAGAGGAGGCGAGCTGAGCCGAGAGCAAAATACAGATACTGACTCACGTAAGACGTACATGTGTGCACACAGGTAGAAAGACACAGTTACAGGATGCACACACAGGTTGAGTCATCTCAACAGCAGAACCACAATCTCAAATATCAGAATAGTAGTTTTTATAATTTCTTTTACAGTGTCTCCAAATAGATTGTCAATATAGATGGGTGACATGACAGCCCCCCAAGTGAAGCCAAATCATCTTGATCGCACTCTGGCGGCAGCGTGTAGTATATATATCTCTAGTACCCTTTAGCTGTTTTTAAAAATGTTGTAAAGCCAGTGGATATTCCTAAAATGATGTGTATTAATCTGCTGCTGCTCTAACAGCCTGCACTCTGCTGCTTTCCACCAGATTGTACAGTCTGGCAGCAGAGATTTGCTCCAGTTCAGTCATAAGAGCATTAGTGAGGTCCAGCTCTGATCAGACCTGTCTCTCAGTTCCAGTTCACCCGACATGTGTCGAATAGGGTTGATGTCAGGGTCAACTTCTTTCATATCAAGAAAAGGATTTCTTTATGGATCTGACTTTGTGCAGGGAGTGATTTAAAGCACAGAAAATTCAAAACAGCAAAAGCAGACACAGACCAAAAATACACAAAACAGAGGTGTCCACATACCTTTGGCCATGTGCTTTAAACTGTAAGGACTCAATAATACACAACTGGACTCGTTAAGCTGGAGATTTTGTCAGTGCGTTTAATAATGCACACACTCCGACCATGAATCTCATCACATAAAAGATTAATTTCTTCATTTTGATTCAGCCCCGTTCACGCACTCAGCCGTTATATTTAGAGAAACCGGCCGCTGTGCATGCTGGGACATGCTGGCTGATTTACTGTGCTGCTCGTAGGGGATGAGTTATTCCACAGTCAGCTCCAATGACAGCGAGAGCGGAGAGAGCACGGACCTCCAGCGAGCCGTTATACTGGCAGTAATTCAAGGGAGAAAGGCAGTTAGAGAGAGAGAGTCACAGGCGTGCTGAGCGGCCTGCTGCTCGCTGTTCAGACACACGCTCATGCTAATTAAAGCCAAACACCACATATCAGCACTTTTCCTGCAATCCAAACTGTGCACACGCATGTATTTGTATCTCCCAGACACAATAACAGGAAAACCAGCGAGAGAAACCAGCGCCCCGATGTACTGGCACTTTAATGTGCTGCAAACAAAAATAGAAGCAGGTCGAACTGATCATGAAAACAAGAACCAAAAGAAAAGAAAATTAACAGCCATTAATTACTCAGGCACCTCGTGTGCTTTTCTGTGTGGAGTTTGCATGTTCTCCATGTTTCTCCGGCTACTTCAATTTCCTCCTACAGTCAAAAAACATGCAGATCATGTTATTTGGAGACTTTAATTCAGAGGTTCTTTATTGCTTTCAGTCAAGGAGCCCTTACAATAATATTATTCCAGGGACCCCCACATTTATGTCCCCTGAATAAAATTGACACACTCTACTTAGTGATATGTAAGAACAACACAAGATGAATCTTATAAAGATATGAGATATGTATTAAAACTATTTTTTCCATATTAATCAATGAATCTGGAAACCAATACACCATAGACCCCCAGGGCCCCTTGGCTACTGACGTTTTTTCTGATCTTTACCCAAGAGCTTGGTCTTTTAGTTTGAGAGCACGTTCAGATCAAAACCCTGCGCTCACACGCGCTGTGGCTGAGGGGTAGAGTGGTCGTCCTCCAACCTGAAGGTCGGCAGTTCGATCCCCAGTCTGACCCATCTACATGCCGAAATGTCCTTGGGCAAGATGCTGAACCCTGAATGGCCCCCCATATAACAACAAAAGTGCTGTGAATAGATGCACTGTATGAATGTGTGTGTGAATGGGTGAATATAGAATTGTACTGTAAAGCGCTTTGAGAGGTCATCAAGACTAGAAAAAGGGCTATATAAATACAAAACCATTTACCATTTACATGCAAATAAGGCCCAGCTTAGATTTGCTCTGCTTTTGCTCAAACTGTGCTCTTTCACTCAGATGTGTTGCTTTTCGGACAGATTGACTGTGCTCCTGCCCCAGATTCAGTTTCAGCTCTTCTTCTTCAACAAAATATCTGAGTGCAAGTGCACCGTTTGAGTTCAAGCAGATGTTTGTACAAGCAGAGACTATTTGAGTGCGAGCACAGGGTTTTGAGTGAAAGCATTACAAAATCTGAATGTGAAATCCTGCTCTCAAACTGAAAGACCAAACATTTGAATAAAGAAGAGGAACAACCCCCATATCAGAACCCCTTTAGAGAACATTACTCTAATTTGCTCATAGGGGATAATATGAGTATGAATGGTTTGTCTTGATATGTAACATGCTGTGATCTGTCCAGTGTGGCCCCCGCATTCCACCTAATGTTTGCTGGGATTGGCTTCAGCGCCCCTGTGACCCTCAGAGGATAAGCGGTGTCGATTTTAGATGGATGGAGGGATGGATTATAAATGGTTATAAACTGACCTTAAAGGTTTTTCATGAGCATGGAGATAATAAAAGGAAAAATTGGGTAAGTGATAAAATGATATAAATCTGTCAACTATCAGATATTTTTCCTTACTGACCTTTAACCACGTTGTCACTCTTTTCATATTTTATATAAGATTGATGCTGAGGAGGAATGTTGCGACGCTGCTCTGTTCCACTGTTGCTCTTGTAGCCTTGCTAGTGACGTCGCCCTGTGGATGACCCTGACAGTCATATTGTGCAGAGCAGACTCTTATTCTCAGAGGATAAATACCACCGACCTTGGCCATGCCCTGACCTTTCATTGAGCTTCCCAATGACATTCACATTTATGTTTTTCTATTTTTAGTGAAATGTTTCAGCAATCTTTGAAAAAACTGCTGTAGAATTTGGTTCCAATGACCAAATACCCAACAAACACTGGCAGGGATGTGGTAAAAGCCCATTAGTGGATGGATGAATGGATTCATCAATAGGAGATTTCACATTTTCAGGAGCAGATTCACATTGTGTGCACTGGTGAATGGAGTCAAAGTAAATGGCTGCATTATGTGAGTGTGGATAATGAAGGAACAGTGGAGCAATTGTAATTGGTGAACATTAGTGATGCTTGTATAATAGAGTATTTGGACAGTGGAGCTCTTTATGTCTCTATGGCGACACAGACAATACTCAATATTTGTGATTGGACACAATTCATTGTTTGGTATCTTGCGAATGCCTGCAGGGAATTTCTTCAAATTAGTTATAAATGTTCAGTTTGACTATAAGATTCATTATTTAGAGAACACCTCCAGGTTACTCTTCACATTTAGTACAAACGTTCATTCGGACTCACTGATTAAGTGATCTGATTTTGGTAGGTCAAAGGTCAAGGTCACTGTGGCCTCACAAAACATGTTTGGACTCTTCAACATGATATCTCAAGTTTGCCTTTAGGAAATTTTGTAAAATTTTGACCACTTGGACTGATTAACTAACTATATATCAGTGGTCAAAGGTTGAAAGTCATTGAAGACAAGTGTTAATTCTAGTTTAGGTTTTTTTTCAACAATGAAAATAAATGTTCTTGAAGATTAAGAAATACTATAGTTCCTATGAATGAGATACCACTGACATCCACTGAGTTTCAGTCGGTAGCGCTGAAAGGATTCATTTTAGAGCGACAGATTAATGTCCTTGTATTTTGTCCGTTTTTGCTTTTGTTTGGAAACACGATTAATTTAATTAACAGCCAACAAATGCATTTGGTTGAAAGGTGCCTGTGCTTGTTATGGCGGACCCTGATTAACTGCGATCTCGGCGTCGCTTACCTCCAACATGTGAGGAATGGAGATTTATCCATTAATGCAAAGCTGCAGAGAACGAGAGAGAGAGAGAGAGGTGCAGCGGCCTGTTCGTGCTCCGGCATTAGGGAGCGTTTGAGTCTAAAGATGATTTGGCTTTTATTATTCTCCCAATGCGTCAGGGATGAGCCCTGTTTCATAATCACAGTCATAATCACAAGCCTGTGAAGCCAACTGTGATGCAGACAAAATATAAGATACGGATTATGTGTGTTTGGGTCGAGCAGCCGACATGTTATTTGTACTCATTATGGCGGCGACACACCTAGTCCCGTCTCGCTCTCTTCTTCGAGCAAATCTACAGCTGCTGTCTGATTAATCAGGAAGAGAGAGCCGAGCCAGCCGCCAGCGAGCAGCCGAGCAGTTATCTTCATTACCGTTCCCTCAGCTTACTGCTTTCTCTTAGCGTCACACTCATTTCCTCTTTCTGTGTGTCATCTTCGTCTCCTTTACCAGCTCTCCATCCTTTTTTTTCTATTCTTCTACCTCCTGCCACTGACTGTCTCTGTATCTGCTTCTCAATCTCATGTTTTAATAGCCTGACAAGCAGGGCAATAATCTCTCTATTATTATTCTTGCTGCGAAGAAAGAAAAAATGAAAAGGAGCCGGAGGGGGTAGACAGGAAGCCATTTATATAAAAAAAGAATGTAATTATTCTGGTAAAGGAAGCAGGCTTCACAGACAGTTGTCAAATATTCCAGTTTGTGTGTGTGTCATGTTGCTGATGTAACTGTGTGAAGTCCGACCTGTGGATTCAGCGATGTAAGACCTACATAAAGTTAGCTTTAACAGTGAGCATTTAACAGTCTCTACTGAAAACAGAAGGGTAATGTGGTATTTATTAAAATAATATCACCAAGAAAATTCACTTTCATATTGATCTGCATGCTGATATGTCAAATACACATAACTATGGCGTTTGATGGAACACATACCTCATACAAGACAACGATTCTCCACATGATTGTCAAGTTTGTGTAGTAGAAATATAAAAAGTCTTAGAACATAAGGGATTTACATAAAATATAACTTTTTGTGCCCCTTTCTCTGCACCAGAGTTAAACTGGTTCCAGGCTTCATCCCTCCGCCAAGTTTGTAATCCTGCTAACAAATAAGTCAACCAAATATCAAACCAACAAACAAACAATTCCTTAGCCAAGTATTATATTCTCATGACTTTGTAAGAATGTCGAGTTTATATATCAATCAATCAATCAATCAAATTTTATTTGTATAGCCCATATTCACAAATTACAATTCATCTCATAGGGCTTTAACAGGGTGTGACATCCTCTGTCCTTAACCCTCAGCAAGAGTAAGGAACAACTACTAAAAACCCTTTTAACAGGGTAAAAATATGTAGAAACCTCAGAGAGAGCCACATGTGAGTGATCCCTCTCCCAGAAACGGACAGAAGTGCAATAGATGCCACGTGCAGGAGAACATCATCAATAATCAAAGTCTCTAGCAGCATTTGATGAGGGTAGACATCCCGAAGGACAACCCCAACATGACATGCCAAGCAGTCCCGCTGCAAACACAGTCCATGCTCAGCAACCATCTAGACCACGATCCACCATCCAGACCAGATGCCACTCCAGTCCTCAGTCACCGCCCACCAGGACCCATCACAAGCCACCACCGCGGTCCTGGTCCACCGCCCGTGCCCAATGCCAACGCGACACAGGGTCCGCCACCAGCACCACGATCAGCCCACATGACTCAGAATCCGCCACACTGGATCCAACACCGCGACCCCCGGTGCGCGATCCACAAACCGCAATCCATGGTGCGGCCACAGAGGCCCTGGATCTGCGGGTGATAAAGCAAAAGGATTCCGGGGAAGGGGGATAGGGATGGAGAAGAGGAAGGAGAAGCTGGAAAGAGAATCTCCGTGTGTCATGTGTCATAAAATAGAACAAGTAACGTTCTGGCGCACTAATTAGCTCTAACTATAAGCTTTATCAAAAAGGAAGGTTTTGAGCCTACTTTTAAACGAAAAGATGGTGACTGCCTCCCGAACTGAAAGTGGTAGATTATTCCACAGCCGAGGGGCTTGATGGCTAAAAGCTCTGGCTCCTACTCTACTTTTAGAGAATTTAGGGACGACAAGTAGGCTTGAATTCTGGGAGCAGAGTGCTCTAGCGGGTTTATAAGGTACTAACAGCTCTTTAAGGTAAAAAGGCGCTATATTATTAAGGGCCTTGAAGGTGAGGAGGAGAATTTTAAATTCTATTCTAGATTTAACTGGAAGCCAGTGTAGCGATGCTAATATTGGAGAAATGTGCTCTCTTCTCTTTGTTCTCGTCAGGACACGTGCTGCGGCATTTTGGACAAGCTGTAGGGTCTTTAACGACTTACTGCTGGAGCCAGATAATAATGAATTACAATAGTCCAGTCTCGATGTAACAAAGGCGTGGACTAGTTTTTCTGCATCTTTTTGGGAGGGACATGTCTAATTTTTTAAATATTACGCAAGTGGAAAAAAGCGGTCCTAGAAATTTGTTTTAAGTGACTATTAAAGGATAAATCAGGATCGAAGATCACTCCCAAGTTCCTGACTGTTTCATTGGAAGCAAGGGCAATGTCGTCTAGCGCAGCTATATCATTAGATAATGCATCTCTAAGGTGTTTGGGGCCAAGTATTATAACCTCTGTTTTGTCTGAGTTTAATAAGAGAAAATTGCGGGTCATCCAGGTTTTTATGTCCTTGAGACATGTTCGAAGTTTAGTTAATTGATTACTTTGTTCAGGTTTTATTGACAAATATAACTGGGTGTCATCCGCATAGCAGTGGAAATTTACCGAGTGTGTCCTGATAATGTTTCCTAGTGGAAGCATATATAATGAGAATAAAATTGGGCCGAGCACAGAGCCCTGTGGAACACCATGGTTAACTTTGGTGCGCACAGATGACTCATCATTAATTTGCACAAATTGGGAGCGATCACAATTTATATCACAATTTGCTTCAAACTATTAATTTAGCTCTTAGAAATTGATTTGTAAATAATGTAATCATTGTATCAACCGCAATATGGCAGAATCTTATCTTATAAACATGTCAAGTCAAACTTACAAACTATCTTTGAAGAAATTGTATCTGTAAAATGATGCACAGATAAAGACATTGTTTCTGTTTTATCAAATGGTGCAGCCACTGAAATATGAATATTGTATGTAACACAGGTGAAGGTTTTAGGAGTTGTTATATCCATTGTAAAGATTTTTTTTCTGTATTTATAAGGTTACAATTTGCTTAGATGTAACAAGTTTTTTTTAATAAATTGACTAAATCTTGTCTTAATTTAAGATCAGAATTATGGACCTTAGACAGTATAGAGTATTTAAAAGTGAATATTTCATAGTGATACTGGTCCAGACACAATCAGATCTTACATTTCTCTCACATACTGATACTAACAGAATGAGAACACAACATAGTGAAAGAATGGGAGACAGGCTTTGTTTCTGTCTTCATAAATGTCTGTCGTCTTTTTATCTCTCATCTTATCTTCTTACATTCTGTCTTGATCCCTGCAGGCTGCGGACCCTCGTACCTTCTGACTGTGTGTCTGAGTGCGGCTGGCTCAGCCCACGGCTACGCCAGACGTGAGGCCTCCACCACCATGTGACGACCTCGCCACCACTTCTGCTGCCTTCTGTCTGCCCTCCGCTGGCTGCACCTCTCCCCTTGACCTTGTTATCGACATGGAGCCCTGCATCGCCAACCTCCCCCTGTCCCCGGACCGGCTGTCCTCCTTCCCCCGACACAGATCCGTCTCTCCTCACTACCCGGGCCTCCACGGTCCTCACTTCCCTCTCATGGCCAGGTGTAACAGCAGCACCCTGCTCACTAACCTTGGGCTGAGGTACTGCTCCAGCAGGCAGGGCCCTCTGGGGGCGGGGCTGGGTCTGGGGGCGGCCCCGGGATCCTGCAGCCACGCAGGAAGCAATGGCAACAGGCCATACAGGAGTATGGAGAATCTGAACTGGAACAATATGGCAGATTCAGGCCTTTGTCCGTTCAGTGCTGCCCCCTACAGGAACATGGACAGTGAGTTTATTTTGCGCTATACATCTACCAGCCACTGGTATGACGGGCCCCCAGACAGATCTGTGATGGGGGCTCATGGACTGTTACCTCACCCGGAGAGCCTGGCATTTAACCCTCGACATGGGCTACCCAGGAAGGACCTGCCACTCTTCCCCCAGTTGCTTTTTCCAGGTGGCGTTGACGAATGGGATGCCAGAAAAGGCCTGAGGGAGAAACTCCGCCTTCAGAGTGCGAGGTCAGCAGTCGAGTCACTGAAGCCCCTCCCACTGCGGCCTCAGATGACCCCAAGTGCTACATCCATCGAAAAAGAGGGTGGGCATCACGTGAATTCAACAGTTGCTGGTTCCGGGCCGCTGTGCACGATGCGCATCACCAACCCTGAGGAGATCAAGCAGGAGGTCCTGAGGCGCCTGCAGCTGCGGCGTCAGAACAGCAGCCCTAACCTCACTCTCCACAGCTCCCCGGCTACCCCCAAAGTGGTTAAAACATCCTGCACAACCGACAACATCATGGGTAACAGGAACGGATCGGATTCTGCGTCTGAGTGCCGCAGGCCTCCTGTGGGACGTCTACATATCCCCACATTCGAAGAGTTCAAGAGGATGAGGCAGAGGGACGGAGAGCAGAGCAAAGAGTCCACAGCCGGTTCTGTGGTGTCTGGAAAACCTTGGGCCGACCTTCAGGATGTAGCAGAATCAAATTGTGAGAAAGCTCCGTCTGATCGGACTGTCCCTCAGTCAGGTTCTCCTAGAGACCCTGAGGAGGTGGATGGAGATAAGAGCACAGGTGAAAGGATGGACAACAGTGATGAAGACCTGCAGACCATCACCCCGTCAGAGAACCTTTCCTCTGACACTGTGAACAGTAACGGCACTGCAGACCCCACCTCGTTCTTGGCCTTTGTTACCAGCACTTATTCACCCATCTGCACAGGCCCGTCTCCCCGTTCACCCCTACCTCCCCTTGCCAGCTCAGCCCAGGAGAAGGCCCTCACTGCAGGAGGAGAAGATGGGAGCAGCAGGCGAAGGAGGAGCAGTCTGGAACCAGCTGGGTCGGCTCCTTTCCCACACGGCAGAGAGAACTGGGGCCGACCCTCCAGCTGCTGCCCGGCGCTACTTCTGGAGGGGACGGACCTGTCCAGCTACGGAGCCAAGATCTACAAGATGAAGGATGGACTCATTGGCTCAGCACTGGACCTAATCAAGAAGAGGTTAGTCTGGGATGGGTAGCAGGAGCAATGGGGGGAGTCGAGTGTTTGTGTTTATTATTGTCCATAATATTCAGATGCTTTTACTTGTAATTGGTACTTTTACTCTGTGGTATTGCTATCACTTATGAAAAGAAATTGAGTACCTCACTTCCATCACTCCTAAGATCAAAGTTTGAATTACTCCACCCTCAACTTCTACGACTTTGGAGCTTTTGAGAATTAAGTTGGAACATTAGGAGAATAAAGTCCTAATTTTAGGTGTCATGTTAGCGGGGGAATATCAGAAGACCAGCCTGACCCTGTGTTACAATGAGGAATTTTAAGCATCTTGCTAAGTTATACTATTTTACTCGTTCCCAAATAATGTAATACTTCATTTAAAACATAATATCTTAAGTATAAGTATTGTCATTTCCAAAGAAAGAAGCACAAGGACACTCTTTTGTGGAAGAGGAAATGTTAGGTTGTGGTCAAATGTGAGGTTTTCATTGGTTACATCTGCATGAAGTTCAAGGGAGTTCATTCTTTCTCAAGAAACAAGTAGACTGATACAAGGTCCTGGATATTGATGAAGCAGAACAGAACAGGTTTATCCTTGCTGCTTATTTCCTACTAACGTTTTTCCATATATTCTTATAATATTAGGACTTCTCTCCTAGAACTTTATTATCGCAATACTTTCTTTTCAATTCAGACTTTATCTTTGTATTATTATTCTCAAAATCTCTTCAACACGGACCTAATAGGCCATAAACCAGTTCCAAGTAGATGACTGAAAACAAAAGATCTTAGATGTATTTCTTAATTTCTCTTTGTGGTGCATTGTATTCGTTTTTGTATATTATCAATTAGTCTTGACTTGATTGAGCTTTCGGCCAATAAGCATTTTTGTTTTTTAAATCCAATTGATCTTTTCAATCATAGTCCACATAGTCTGAGCCCTGTAGCAGCAGAGGTGTGTGTCTTCATCAGAAAAGTCTATGCAAGTACATTTCCATGTGTGCAGTGCCAGAATCTTGTTTCTGTCTGTGTGCGTCCATCTGTTTAAGCCCGCCTGTGTTGTTGTGTTATCGATTTATCTCAGTTATTGTGATAACAGCTGTCGGAGCTAACAGGGCTGGCTCTGCAGACGAGGCTGTGGGCAGGAGGCTGGCATGAAGCATGACAGGCTGGACGTCCCCACAGACTCACTGTTTTCCCGGCCTCTCCTCTCCTCTCCTCTCCTCTCCTCTCCTCTCCTCTCCTCTCCTCTCTGTCAGTGTCAGCTGTTGGTGAAATAAAAACAGGCTTCACTCTGCTGTGGGTCTCTTTGACAAACAAGAGGAGATTGTGTTTATGCTTTTTCTTTACAGAACTGTGCTGTCGTTTGGGTTCATGACTTCTATTCAATGTAAATATGAGACCCTGAACACAGAGGAGCCACTTGATCAGGCCCGTTGAACAATATAAACTCCACCCCCTGCAGGCTAATGGGAGATAGGCGATATCTGTCTCTGCCTGTCGGGACTCTCCACTGACTGTCGCTCTTTTGTTCACACTGGTTGAAAGGATGATGGATGTCTGAATCTCTGCTGCACGAAGGCACCAGAAAAATAACTGCCTCTGTGTGACTTATTGTCTGAACGGCACATGTTCAGTATGTGTGCGTGCAGAGCTGCAGTCTCATTGCATGTTGTTTGTATCAAATAGTGAAAAATGGCCGAGGATATGTCTTCGAATGACTTGTTACCTGTTCAACACTAAATCAAAACAATGTCAGCATGCTATCCTAACCTCAAGTTAAAATCTTCTGCGACTTAACTTCCTCACAGTATCTGGAAATTAAGTTGAAATATCCTGGATATGAAGAGTCTGCATGCACTCGACCATGGACAAACGTCAGTGTGATGAGCACTACCTAAAATGACAGAAGCCATTTGAGAAAACATTTTGTCTCATAGGGCTTAACCAGGTGCGTCATCCTTATTTTAATCCTCAACCAGACTAAAGAAAAACGAACAAAAGAAACCTATTAACAGGGGGAAAAGAGAGATATGTGAAGGATCTCTCTCTCAGGACGGAGAGAAGTGCAATTTATGCCACATGTCTTTCATGTCGTCCATTTTTATATGCACTCCATGGTGAAAATGCTCCATGATGAACATGGCCAACATGTTACTTTAGCATGATTTGCTAATAAGAATGAAACACAAAGTATAAACTTTTTTTATGCTTTTCCGACTCGTGGGACTGTACACTCTTCTATCAAACACCATTCAAACACAGCCATTTGGAGCATTTCTGGGTCCAGTGCCTTGCCCAAGTGCACTTTGGTGTGCAGAATTGAGGGAATGGGGATAAAAATACTAACCCTCTGATTAGAGGACGACTCGGTCTCCCCCCTGAGCCAGAGCCGTCCGAAGTACAGCTGCAGGAGATATAATGTCATCAGTTGTGCAGGTATTTAAAATAATTGAACCACCCAAGTAATTAAAAATCATCCAAAGGGGATAATGAATGTGTGCAGCAGATCTTCTGACAGTCCATTTAATAATTTCACTAGAAAATACATGTGAACCTCATGGTGGTGCTCGAGGAAAAGCGTGAGGGGATCTAACATCAGTAAGATTTATCCTCTAGAGACCACACATGTCTGTGTAACATTTCAAGTGATCAACCCAAAAAACTTAATCAAGAACTAAACTATTACTTTTAAATTATCTAAAACAGAGAAAAACATAAAAAAGTCCAACCAGAGATTGTTTTGAATTTGATGTATCGCTTAAACGATTAATTGATCACCCACATTTGGCTATTGATTCATCGTCTCCCATTCGATTCAGCTCCACTGCAGTCCTCTCACTGACAGCTCCAGCGGCTCACATCCAACATTGTTAATCCCGAGTGAATTCCTCTTTTATGTTGAAAAAAACCCTCCCACAATGCAACTCACTGCGTTCAACCTAAGGCTGTGTGAATGTTTTAATACTTGAAGATGTATTAATTTAACATGGGCGATATTCTGTGTGATCTCTGCAGCCTGAGGTATTTAACTTCCACCGATAAGTCTCTTTGTTTAAGTGCATCATGCAGCCACACCTGCATACTGAGCGGAATACAGCCACATTATTAGAGTCATATTCATATTATTACACCTGGGAGGCGTTTTGTAGCCCAAAAATCTAGTGAAGCATTAAAGCAGCACCACTGAGTTAGTTGTACACTGAAGTAAAGGTGTAGCACTAAAAGGAGACGCTGCATTTACAATGTCACCAGTTATTTGTGTCGTCTAGATGCAAACGCTCACAGAGAAACAGACTAAATTCATTGACGTGTTATAAACATCACAGAAAAATGACAGACGGGCTAATTTAATTGTCACACTGCACCATTTTAACAGTGATCTATCAGGTACAGTGGTTTCCCGATATATTAAGCTGTGGGTTATTACTTCCCATGCATCATCCGAGGTGTGACAGCCAACGTTGTGAGGGAGAGGCCCTTAATGACAGTTTGTCAAGATGAAACTGATTGGATGCTTCAGAGCTGAATTGTTAAATCCCTATTAATTATATATGCCTCATCGTAACACTCAGTCCAGTTTAATTTGTACATTGGAACAACTTAAATCTGCTGCGTCTGATTTGTTGTTCCCCTTCATGCAAAAATAATACATGTTGTCAGGGTTTGCTGTAGTTTTTAGTTGAATCTGTGTGTGTGTGCTGCTGAAATGCCAAAGAGCCTCAGAGAGATACTGATAAAGTATTTTGATGACGTGTCCAGAAAAGAGCATTTTAACAGAGTAGCGTAAGATCCATTATAGCAAAGGTTAGGTGTAGTGCTGGTGTAATCAATTTAGTCTTGAACTGACATAAATAAGCTCATTGGTTTAGGTCATTGATCAGGCAAACATTTGAAAAATTTGACATCTTTGGGATAGCTTTGACAAAACCCGTAATTTGAAGGCATCACATGGGTTTTGGCACCTGATGTTGGACACCTGCTAGTTAAGTCATTTTAAAGTGAGTTTTTCTTTTATATATGAAGAAGGCAGCATGACATTGTCCAGGTCAGACGTGTTCAAAACAACAGGGACAAATCTGTAACATTCAGGCGAGGGGTCTGGGTCGAACATCCAGGGGCAGGACGTGACGTATAAATTCCGCTGCAGATCACATGTTTTTATTTACGGGACCTAGACACCAGCACCAGCCCTTGGGGCCAAAAGCTGTTCATGCAAGTTGACATCTTTGTCTGTCTAAGTGTTTGACTCCTCATTTTCACCCCAAGACATTTTTATAATTAAACTTTTCATGTCGGTCACTTGGCATTTTCCTGCTGTATTCGTACAATGGCTCACTCGACTGAGTCCGACATTTGTTCTCACATACAGCCCCTCTGGAAAATGTAAAGAAAACATCAGTAGGTCAGTGCAAGTCTGAGAGCAGCTTTATTCTTTGTATATCAGACTTAACAATGTATCAGTTAGTGTGAAGAGTACTCTAAACACATTTGGTAAATAATCAAATGGAGATTAGAAAGAAAATGCGAAGATATGTGCAAACGGTGTGGCCACAGTGACAGCAGCAGTTTAGTGATGACTTTCTGATGTGGTGGACACATCAAAGAGAAGAGAAAGGAAGAGACTCAATGCAACATTATATTTAAGCACAGGAGCTAATATCACTAAATGTCAAAGGTATATATAGCTGCTGGTGAAGACTTCACATGTTAAATACAAACCCGACATGCTCCTCAAGTTAACTTTACCCCTTGTTGTTAAAATCACCATTTCAGAAATTTACACCAAATAAAATATCTGTGAAACTGCTGATAAAGGTTTTTTTCTCGCTGTAACATTATATCTTGCCTTCGTGTCCGTTGGACTGTGAAGCTCAGCAGTGTTTGAAAGGGAAAAATCAATACTGTATATAGTTGGTGGTTCCTTATTAATAGTGTGTGTATTATTTTAGAGCTCTGCCAATCAATAAAACTACAGGTAATGTAGACGGGCTCAGGCACAGTGAGGAAGCAACGCAGAATTATTTTCTTTTTTTAGCCTCTGGGGGGAGCAGCAGGGAGTTGTTTTAAGGGGAGCAAAATATCAGATAAACTCACTGTACACAACCTACATACTACTTTATTGTTTCAACAGCAGAGACTAGTTATTGTAGATAAATATGGAAGACGTGTTTCCACTTCCTCCGACCATTCAGAGATATCACGGATACGGAAGCTCTAGCCAGAGTCTGCACAGTACCAATCAAAGGATGGAGCTGCCGTGTTAATATACATGCTCGACCAATCACTAGTCGGTGTCAACTGTCAACAAGTTTTTCTAGCATTAAACAAACTTTTCAGAAACATGAATGTTTGTTTTTACAACATTAACAAACATCAGTGTGATGAGTTTACCTAAAAAGGCAGAAACCATCTTTGATGTGTATTTCGACTTTTCGTCGAAATACACATCAAAGTGCCATTTGCTAACACGTAGGGAGGCAGGGTTTGTGACCTATACAGCAGCAAGCCGCCAGGGGGCCATTCAGATGCTGTGGCTTCACTTTTGCTGAGCTGTCATGACGTCCATCTTGGTTAGAAGTGTGGTTTTTTTAACATGTGGTCTTCATCTGCCCCCATGTGGCCCAAGCAAATCTGTGCAGCTTTATTAAAAAGTCCCAGATTAATCTGCCACAAATACATTTAGACTATATTATATTTATTAAAAATCATTTTTGATGCATTTACAGTTGGTGTTTTCACCTCTAACCCACCAGGACACGCTGTCTCTTAGAACCCTTGTCTCTTCAGGGAAGCATTAGTCTTTTTAGTGTAGTTGTGTCTGTGTGCACGCGTGGGCTTGTCAGTGTGTGTGTGTGTGTCTTTGCCTGCTGTTGTGCGTCTCAAATCACATGTTGTGCTGCAAGTAGGGATGCAGACAAAGGAGCGAAGAAAAAAATCTGCATGTGTGTTTGTGTGCCACTGTGCTGCAGGGTTGGAGTGTTAATGTCCACCAATGTGTCTAATTACTGCCCCCCCCCCCCCCACCCCCCAATGTAGATTTGATGCTTGGGGGATGAAGGAAAACAAGAGGTAATGATCATGGTGTTTCAGGAAGAGAAGGATGATGGAAGAAGAGGAGGGTGAGGGAGGGATAGGAGAAGACATGGCAGGAAGCAGAGAGGGAGGAAGAACTGTGTGGACTGAATGCCAGCGGTGCCTTAAGTGGCAGAATTATCACTTCAACCCTCCTCTTCCTCTTCTTCCCCCTTTTCTCCCTCCTTTGCCTTCATGACTCGCTTGTCCACCCCTTTTCCCCTGCCCTCCCCTCCCTCTCTTCCTATCATCCTTTTCCTCTCTCTCTCTCTCTCTCTCTCTCTCTCTCTCTCTCTCTCTCTCACTCTCACTCTCACTCTCACTCTCTCTCTCCTCCTCCTCTCACTACCAGCTGCAGTGCAGAGATTTCCGCCGAGACCCCCGTCAGGCTGTCAGGTGACCGGCACGGAGGCTGTGACATCACCGCCCCCTCGACCGATTGTCAGCCCTCCGCCGTTGCCATGGCAACGTCGGCAACGGCCTGCGGAGCCGAGGCTGGCGACGAGACGCCTGCAGGAGGAGGAGAGGCAGCAGGAGAATGCGTAAGGATTCTCTCTCATTTTCTTTTTTTTTAATCTTAACAGTGTCCTTGGTGCATGTCTTCGCTTTTCTCAACCTGCAGAAACCTGCAGATCTATTGGTATTCAAAGATGAAGGGACAAGCAAGGGGACTGCGACACAGACTCACAAACAAATGCACATCACTCACACACACTGATGCAGAGGTATTTTGTCGAGGCGAGAAATGAGTATGCAGCAGTCTGTTTTCCAGCAGCAGCTTGACGTCTGACGGTGCAGTAAAGAGAGGGGATTAAGCCGCCCTCCAGCAAAGGCTGCTGGCAACTCAGCGCTTCATCCCTGCTCTCTGCACGGCTCCTCTCTGCTGGACGGCTGCAGCTACATCCTCTCCGTGCATCTGCAGAACCGAAGAGCAGGACTGACATGGAGTCGCATCTTGCTTGCATGCAATGAATCTCTAGGTAGTTCAGTGCACAGATGTCGAGGTGCGTTGGATTCTTGCCTTTCCTTAATTCTTGGCTTTGAATCCACAGTGGATCCTTACTCTGCATTCCTAAAGTAAGAGCTGCTGCTTGATAATTCAGCTGAGCATGAATTATTCTCCTTAGTTTTATGTGATTGCTGCAAGCTGCAAATCGTCTCCTGGCGCAGAACGATGGAAAAGCTTACAGCGCCTGCCACTCGGGTGTAGCTGTTCGTTGTCAAGAGAATCGTCAACATGTAAGGAGGTAATCATGACAAAATCAATATCATCAAAGTCAGAGGATGTAAGTGAGGAGCTGCGTGTCATGACCTTCGAACTATCAACCTCAGCTCAACCCTCAGGGGCTTGATGGACCCTAAAAGGATTTTAAAAGCCACGTGAGCCGTGTGTGTCCTCGGAGTATGCTGCAGTGTGTCGGGGAACTCCTGGCTTCACCTTTAATTTAGACAAAAAAAGAACGCAGGACACTCTTTGAATTGTGATCTTGGGGACGTCCGTCATCTTCAAGGCTCTGTGGTTTGAAATTGTGATAAGAGCAGATTGTTCGGATGTGCAGCCTTGTTTTGTCTAGAGTCTGTTGTGAGCGTTGGCTTAGTGCTGCATCTCTGCATGAAATTTGGATTCTCATCAGTTCCTTCTTGGGATCAGAGAGATAACCAAGACTTGTTACGTACTGATGCCATGACAGTGACTACATGAAAACATTACACACACACACACACACACACATCGGTGATATTTCTGCCTCATCATAAGTCTCACCTTATCTCTTCGTTCGGAGCCCTTTCTTCATCCCGTTGCCATAGAAACTCGACAGTTTGACTGACACCTGTCTCCTTCCACCCGGCAGCAGACCGGTCTGGGCTGCAGGCGCTCCAGCTCGGACGCGGCCTATGAGCTGGCTGGGACGGTGAGGGCGCAGCGCGAGTGTCGTCTCCGGCCCCACTACAGCGACCCCATGCCGGCCGACGCTTCTAAGCGCAAACAGCTGGAGATGAAGATCGCTGCTGCTGCCCGCCTCCACGGCCACCGCCGGGACCGTGACAGAGACAGTGGTGAGCACATGGCGCACATGTGACGACTGTGTCACTTTGTTTGACATGTTTGAATGTGATCCGTTGCATTTTGAATCACAGTTAAACCTCTTTGGAGCAAACGAGGAAAACATTGATGCAGCAATGTTATCTTCAGAATGATAATGATCCCAGGGGCATAATTCAAGGCCCAATAATGGATCATATGTGTCATTTAAAATGATACAAATTCACAAATATTTAATCTTTATCAAAAAAATATTTAGTTATGGTAAATGCTTAATAGTTACTAGAAGGGCAGTGGAGCTCAATCCTCCCAAAAGACCTAACAGTATGAAACCACATTTAAATTCACTACATCCTGATTTTCATTTGGATCTGCAACAAATTTGCTGATTTGCATCAAGATCCGTGAATTATTCTCTGAGGAATCAATGTAAAATGTTGCCTTTGTTGCCTGAAGAGCTGATCAGAATACGTGGTGCTTTTCCTGCTTTACTATTGAGGAATAAATTAATATTTGGATCTATTTGGGGTGAATACAGGGGGACATTAATGTTTGTATAGCAAAGAAGACGAAGAATTGTCTAAATAAAAATAAAAAAAATTAATATAAATATCTAAATATATATATTTAGAGATAAGTCCTAAGTATAGGTCATTCTATAAAAAAACTGGTTCCTACATTTCCATTTAGGTAATTATTTATCATGTTTTTGCTCGACCTCCCAATGCGTAGCAAATGCAGACACGCACACACACACACACACACACACACACACACACACACACACACACACACACACACACACACACACACACACACACACATACACATACACATACACACACACAAACACAAGGTTCCCCTGCTGTCAACAGAAATCCTTTGACACAGATTGTCAGTCAATATATTAAATGCTAATGTTGACCTTGTTGCTCTCTGTCTCAGATAAGAGGGATGTGGATTAGATTCTGTTTTTACCTCATCACCGAACAAGACTAAGTCAGAACATCCCATGTCAACTGTTTGTGGTCATCATGCAGAATTGAGGATATTTGTGAAAATACAATTACCATATTCATGAGGTCATCACATATTTTTTAGCGTTTTGTGAACCGGTGTCAGACCTTTATCTGTTTGCACATTGGAGACTATGTACAGATTCTGTGAGGGTTCAACTGAACAGGTTATTTTGTTTAAAAAGCAGCTTTTTCTGTTCTTATAACCTCATATATAACATTTATAACTTACACGTCTCTGAGTTTGTCCAAACATTCATGAGATTTGTCTCTCGCCCTTTATTTTTTTAAAGGGTCACTGAAGGTGATTAAAAGGGGAATTGATAGATCAGTGATTTCTTTTAAACTTCTTATTCATTGAATGAATTTAGGTTCTTTAAGTATTCAGATCTTAACTCAACGATTATGGTCTTAAGGAACATAGGTGTTTTTAACATGCATGGTACCCCTGTGTCTGTCCTCTCCGCCCTTACCTTAAACTAGTGATTCTCAAAGTGGGGGGCGCGGACACTCTCCAGAGGGGGCGCAATGTCACAGACAAAAAATATTTAAAATTAAAAATAACTTAAACAAAAGAGATCGACGACCTGTCGCTGGTTAGTGAAAGCTCCGTCAGTGGGAAAATGCTAGGGGCTGGACTGAGACAAACAAATCAAATAGTATTTCATTCCTGATCCACCAATCAAAAGAGGTGTGTTATCATTTGAACGCGAGTTGGTCTCTAGATACATCTTCCGTGCTCAGAGCTCACTGTGGTTCTCTCTGAGCGAGTGGGCGGGTTCGGAGCGCCGGGACACACACACACACACACACACACACACACACACACACACACACACTCGCCCGCTCCTGGTATTTCATGATGGCCTGATACGATGATGATTAAAAAAATTTACGTGACGTTCACTCACGTTCATCGTTACGTTCACGTTAATAATATGAAAACTGATTCGTTAAGTTCAGCGTTCGCGAAAAATATGCACAACACTGAACTGTACAGCCACTGCGGAGGGGCTGAAGAGCCGCGTTCGGCTCCAGAGCCGCGGGTGGCCGAACCCTGTGTGTAACCGAATTTGTATGGTGTATTGGACGTTTTTGTGGCAGCAGTGTCCATCACTTTTAGCTGTCCTCTGGAAACACTTCCGTTGTGTTTTCTCCTCTACTTACAGCGCGTTTGTCTATTTGCTGCGCGTTTGTCTATTTGTTGCGCGTTTGTCTATTTGCAGCGCGTTTGTCTATTTGCAGCGCGTTTGTCTATTTGTTGTGCGTTTGTCTATTTGCTGCGCGTTTGTCTATTTGCAGCGCGTTTGTCTATTTGCAGCGCGTTTGTCTATTTGCAGGGCGTTTGTCTATTTGCTGCGCGTTTCTGTAATGTGTTGTGTGGGTTGTGAAATTGATGAAGATGTTTTCTTACTTTGCTTGTGTTTTGTCAACTTGCATGTGTTTTCTTAAGTTGCTGTTCGTTGAGCTCTCAGGGCCACCGTATTTTTTAGAAAGCTCATAGCCCCAAGAGCTAGCCTTCTAGCTAGCTAACTTCTTCCAACTGCATATAGCCCTTTTCTCCTTAACACCTACCTTTACATCTTCAATCATCCACCGTGTTGCAACAACTAAATCACCAGCACTTGAATACTATTCTGTGCTGTCCCTGTCTACATTGTGTACTGTTCCTTTTGTTAGGAACCATTGCCTAGCAAAGCCTTATTCATTATTCGTGTGCAAGTCGCTCACAGCCACACAAACACACTCACAAGACCACGACGGTGCAATTAGAACTTTATTAACTTCACACACACTGTATCAGCTTTGGGGGGGCCCAGCTTGCAAAAGGTTGAGAACCCGTGCCTTAAACCGACCGTACCCTAACCCTCAATCCCCACAGTCTTGTGGATTTCCTTTTTGTCTCCGTAATGAAGACACATCTCCAGAATGTCACTACAAACACAACATGAGCCCACACACACAGTAATAATGACATGATCCATATTGACAACAACGGTTAAGTTGTTGACTTGAGGGTTGAGGATCTTATTATTGGAAAAAGATTATATCTGTAATGGTTTCTCTATTTATAATGGCTGGCAGTGACCGGTTCAGATTAAATGAGGGGTAATTATGGAGGGTGCAATTAATGGTGTGTCTCAGTGTGAACAGGGTGTAGAGATGGAATCTATAAGTGCTAATGACTCTGCTCCTCCTCAGCTCCAGCAGCCATTCGGGGCCACTCAGAGCCCCCTGGCGAGGAGCGTCAGGTGGGTCTGGGTGTGACCCGATCGGGGCAGCACCGCTGGAGCACCATCAGTAGTCTGAGCGCCGACAGCGGTGTGGTGGGTCTCAGCGACGAGCGGGAGGAGGAGGACAGAGAGCCCCGCCGGTACCGCAGAACCCGGGGAGCTGAGGTTGAGCGGGTGGACAGCGGCATCGGTCCGGGGCTGTCCCGGACCTGGAAGAGACCGTCTGCCTCGCTCAGAGCCTGGGAGGCCCAGAGACCGTGTCCGGACTGCGGCCTGAGGGACGGGGCGTCCAAGGAGCGAGGGGAGCGCATGTGCGAACGTTGCTCCAAGCTGCGCACGGAGCGCAAGGAAGCCATCCTGGAGTTCCTGAACACGGAGTCCAGCTACGGCGAGGACCTGCGGATCATCAAGGAGGAATTCTACTGCCCCATGCAGAGCGCCGGGCTGCTGACGGCCGAGCAGCTCACCGTGGTGTTCGGTAACGTCCAGGAGCTGATCGACGTCAACGACCGCTTCACCGAACACCTGCAGGACAGCATCGACCAGGCCTTTGACCAGGTGACTCACTCTGTGTCTTGTACACACTTACGATGCTTTCATCTGCTGATTTCTAAAGCTTGTGAGCTTCGAGTCCCTTCTCTAACACACTTTACCTTCAGGGTCACAAATCATTAAGCCATTCTTTCTTTTGAGTGCAAATTCCTACAGTGCACTGCAGACCTGTGTGTATATATGGTTTCAAGCCTTATATACACACAGTTAGAGCAGTGATGGATGAGGATGGTAAGGTTGGATGTGTAAGGTAGAGCCAGGTCTGTTTGTAAGTCAGAAGGAGGGTAGATCTCAACTTTGCTACGTCTTGGAACCAATGTGCTGAGAAAGGTTTGGTCGTTTCCATTTTAGCTTTTAGAAAAAGCAATGCTCTCATGAAACTCTCCACAAAGTCTATCCAATCCAATGCACCCTTCACAATATGTTGGTTAAACTTAAGCTTTGTCTTGCATATTGCTTCACATTTCACCTGCTATTGCTGCAACTGCTGCAATCACAATTTAAATTATTTAAACTCTGCAGCAATTCTGCATCCATGTAATTGTTTGGGGCTGAAATAAGAGATGCAATATTATTAGTCAATAGCTCCCTAAGACAAATTGCTTCCCAGTGCAAGACATAAACGAGTTGAACACTGACTCGACCACTTCCTCTCCTGTGGTTCGACCTCAGGGAGACGAGGATCTGCTGACCGTGTACATAGGAGAGATCTTCCTGGAGTTCGTCAACATGCTTCCCGCCTTCCAAACCTACTGCCTGCAGCAGTCCACCTCGGTCAACCTGCTCAACACGCTGGAGAAGGAGAAGGAGCTACTCAGGTACAAACAAAGCAAACGAGGATTTGTCTTCTTCTAGGCCCGTGTGATAGAAACTGCGAACTTTATTGAGTTCCTGCCGCCGCTGTTCGTGTAATTCGTAATGGAAAAGACAGGGGGGTCATCATTAATTCAGAAGGTCTATTTTGAGAGTAGAGATTCTTATTTTTAGATAGAACCACAGCTCACCCAGGAGTCAGGCTGTCCTGTGATTCTCGTTAATCAACTTAGTAAGGGATCTCCCAGGACAAACACAGAATATGAGAATCTCTCAGCTTTCATAATTATGCTTCCGTGCTGGCGACACCTAGTGGCTGGAGGCAGAATGTTTTTGGGTCGTCCATCCTATTTTTGTGGTCAGAAATCTCTTCAAATTTGGTACAAATGTCGTGTTACATTCACAGATTTACTGATTGGACCTTATAAAACAGGTTTTTTATATTGTGAACGTAAAATCTCAGAAAATCCTTGAAGGAATTTCTTCAAATTTGATGCAAACCCTCAGTGATTAGATTTTCTTTGTTCTTCTGTTTCTCTTTTCAGAATCTTTTTGGATGTCTCCCAGAATGACAATACAGCACTGCGTCGTATGAACCTGCGCTCTTTTCTCATGGCGCCCCTCCAGCGCGTGACCAAATACCCACTCCTGTTGAGCCGCATCATTAAGGTCACGCCCGAATGTCACCCCGACTATGCACGTCTCCGTGAGGCCAAGAGTCGGGTGGAGTCCCATCTGGAGCACATCAACATGAAGACTAAGCAGGAGGGCAATGGCGTCACATGGTCCCTCCGGTCATTCCGACGAGACAGCCGCAAGAACCGGGAGGTGATCAACATCGAGATGCGGGAGATGTCGATGAAGACGGTGGGCTGGGCCCGAGAAAACACCCGCTTCGTCATGGAGGGGCCGCTCCAGCTCTCCCAGCCGGCGGATGGTCAGTGGGTGAGGAAGGGAAGCAAGGCCCTCAAGTTCCAGAATGTTCAGAGTCTGCTGATGGTGAGGACACAGCGGGTGGGTGAGGCCCCAGGACCAGGCCCCGACCTCGGGGCATGGGGAGATCAGGTTGAGGGCGGCGGAGACAGCATTCGAGACGGAGTGCTGGTTCTCATCAAGGACAAAAGCAGCGGGAAGTTCGCGGTGCTGAGAGAGCCCATCCGTCTGGGGAACTGCGTGGTGTCGGCGGATCCCGACTCCGAGGACACATTCGAGGTGCTTGACATCCGACGGGAGTCGTTTGTTTTCCGTGCCTCAGACAAATCTTGCACCCAGCAGTGGTTCCATCAGATTAAGAGGTACACTCGAGACTTGGGCACCTGGAGGAAAAGACGCAACGCTTTGCCCAACATCATGATCAACACAAACCAGACGCGCTCCTGAGACCAAGCATTGCCACGGCTTTCATTTTTCTTACACTGTAAATAACCTGGAATCCTTCAACCGCTAAATCAGCCATCAACAAGATACACACATGAGATTTCAGTAAAAAAAAAAACATTTCAGGAGGATAGAGACGGATATAGCACTTTTTTTTCTTTACAACGCTTTAAGTGCACCATGCTGTCATGTAGTCTGAGGTTTTGGATTTAAAGCCGTGACGTAAAAAGAAATCTAATTCTCGGACAACCAAAAAAACTTGGGCTGTGCTCTTCAGCCTTGATTGTTAAGACTGTTTTGCTCTCGGAGAAAAAGAGCCATGATTTCAGAAAAATGAGGTGTGCCTGTTGAACGGCATGACTGAACATGACTGACTGCAAAAAAGAAATGTCATTTTTTTATACGAGACAGTTCGGGGTGGGGAAAAACACGTTTATGGCGTGGTGGACACATGCTACATGAGCATTAATCTGTGGTTTTCCGTTTGTTGTACTGACCTCTCCTCGTCTGTGTGCCGCCACCTACTATACGTCGGCGGTAGAGCAACTTTCACTGCCAGAGATGCAGTTGAGCAGAGCTTCTTCTAACGCACTGAGCGGACCTCCTGTATCACTGTGTCCAAAAAAGAGAACTCAAACGACAGCAATAATATCTGCCACTTTCAAAACAAGTAGCTACTGTGATTGTGTTTTATTTTTACCCAGGATTTTATGTTTGGCATCAGGTGATGATGCTGCTTCGCTGTGTTGGATCCAACCCAAGTCTCAAATCTGTTCGTCGGCACCTTTACAGCTTCCCCTCTGAGGAACTCTCATTGGAATTAGGATCATCTTAGTGCCGTGAAAGCAGCTTGGGAGAAGTTTAGTCTCCTTCGTGTTGACATCTCATCAAATAAGTCAAACGCTATAGTTTCCCTCACTGTGGGTTCAGTGCCGAGTTTTTCAACCTTGGGTTTTGGGGCAGATTAAAAGATATTTATTAGTCTGGTCCAACACAAAATTGCCAAAAACTAATCTTCTCATTTTTGTATGATCCACCAACAAGAGTTGTTACCTCCAACAAGGAAGTTATTTTTTTTTTGTGCATTTTGTGTTAGGCAAAATCTACTCAACCGATTTCCATGAAATTGTGTGGATCTGTGGCCACAGTGACCCAGGTAAGAACCCATTAAATATTGGTGCAAATCCCCCAAAATGTTTTTACTTTCCTCACCAGTGCGAGAAGGGGTTTCTGGGTTGATTTCCCAAGGAATATTTCATGGATCTTGATGAAATAATAACATCCAAATAAAAACCCGGATCTTGTGATGGTGGATCCTGATGATCATGGTTTATGGATACAACTAGATTTTTCCCTATATCTCTGTCGGATATTTTCTTTTGTACAAATTCTAAACATTGATACACCTCTTCATTTACTCTCCATCAATGCTGTAAATATTGTTATTTTGTTGACGTGTTCAGAGAAACACAACATATTTTGCACTTCTGTCTGTCCTGGAAGAGGGGTCCCTCTCTCTGAGGCTTCTATGTCTTTTCTCCTCTTAACAGGGTTTGTCTGGTAGTTTTTTCTAGCCTGGATGCCAGACGAATTTAGCCCCGCCCACAACATTTTAGGTCGGGCGGTTCGGTCTGGAGTCGCTCCGTTGGGAAAAAATTATGCCCGACCGGGCCAATCAGATTGTCAGGGCGGGCTTTATACGATGATTGACAGATGATCAACGGTAACGTAATCAACCACGTCATCAAAGTGCCCTTAGGTTGAACTCGTTTTCAACAAACATGCCTGCCGCTGGCGAGCTGAGATGTGTAGATGCTGCCATTGAGTCTGTTTTAGCAGACATCGACAGCGTATTCAGTTTGAAAGAGGACCGCGCTAATCCCTATCGCCCCGGCGCTTGGCTGTTCACAACGGACACTGAAGCGACGCTGAACCGCCGGGCAGCGCTAATAATATCACCCGTTGATCCAGTAGATCGCTGCACGGCTTTGTGCCAGTCACACCGGAGGCTGAAGCACCACGCTGCGTCAAGGCTGCCTCGCGGTGCTTCAGCCTCCGGGTTGACCGGCACAAAGTTTTAACATGGTAGTGGATGGGAGCCAGCTGTTATTTAAGGCTTGGCGCTGCGCTGAAGCGTCCGGTGTGAACCCAGTAAATAACTCACAATGCGTTGCTTAGCATACGTCACATACTACGTTGCTCTGATTGGTTGTAGGTCTATCCAATTGAGCGAAGAGGAATTTTACTTCCTGGTCAGTTGAAACACGCCCCATAATCACAGCCCAATGGAGCGGTCTCAGACTCACATTCTGACTAGAATTGTGAGTCTGACAACGTCAGGCTAAGTTTTTTCTCTACTATTCGTTAGGGTTAAGTGCAGACGACGTCGCACCTTGTTAAGCCTTGTGAGACAGTGAGTTGTGAATAGGGGCTGTCCAGATAAAATGTAATAGATTGATTGAAAGTCAATTGAAATGTGGTGTCATAAGGGGACTGCTGAGCCTTGGTGGAGGTATGTACTCTCCTGAGTGCCCTTCTATTTTCATACACAATTATATATTAGCAAGAGTTGAGGATCAGGAACAGAAACTACAGATGAATAGTTCAAACAACGTCACTTAATAGAGCGCCGACCTCCTCCAAGGCCAAACAGTCTCCTTACAATCAAACAAGCCACACAGAATCACATATCACTCAGACATCAGTTCCCTAAATGTGCCTGAATATTATCATCAAGATCCATGAATTATTTCCTGGGAGTTTTGGTGAAAATATCCCCAATTTTTTTTGGCAATTTTAAAGAAAGTGATAAAAGACAAATCCAGCAGATCCCCCCCTTTGTTCAGGTCTATGTGAAACTGTAACGAGGCCATGTCCCATCTTTCCTTCAAGTTTCTCAGAATTCTGATCAGTTACTTTGTCGTAATCCTGCTGATAGACAAACAGACAGACAACATAAGCTCCTTGGCAGAGATAATTAATCACTAGTCAACATTTGTGACTTGGTGTCAATCACTTCTCTCCTGAAAGATCGCTTCATTGTCAAACATAAATAAAACAGGTTTCCTGATGAACTCATCTCCAAAATGTCGGTACCATCTTGTCACGACACGGTTTGACTATGGGACCCAGCAATGAGCTTCTGTGCCTTGGTACTCATTGTTCAGCTACAGCTGAGATATTGATTAGACTGCCCTCTGCTGGCACTTGGTTGAGATTACTAATAAAGGCAATATAAGTGTATTCCTCTGACAGTGCTTGGCTGCTGATAACACGTGATCTTCTCTTACTTATGTGTGTTTTTACGTCTCCTGGTTATGTTTATTTATGATGGCTTTATTTAGTTTAATGCACTTTATTATTATCCAGAAATAGAACAGTAACTGTTGGTAAAACATGATACGCAGTCTTGTTAAATCGCAATTCTTCATATTAGAAGGAACTTAGTCGACTGAAGCTGATTGCAGTCTTCAAACCAAAACCACTTTTAAGGACCCATGCTGTTTTATGTTTTTAATAACGTAGCACTATGACAGGTAGGGAATCACTGTTCTTTGGAGGGCAGAGCTGCTCAACACACTCCTGCACTGTTGGAGGAGGTCGGTTCAGATTTACAAATTGTAAAAGACGACTGAACTGCATTCCATTACTTTCCTCATGTGCATTTGAAAGGCCTAATGTATATTGCCCCCCCAATGAATTCTATTAAAAGACTTTAAAACAAAAGACAAAACCTGGACTCTTCTCTGCAAAAAGCTCTTTTCATCAAAATCAGTCGAAGCTTGAAATGTAGATTGTAGAAATATATTTACAGTCATTTTAAGCATTTTAGTGACACCTTATTTCAAGACGGAAATAAACACAGTACAAGTGGAATACACTCTTTACACCAGGGAACAAAAACGCAAAATGAAGGGTAAAGAGGGTAAGCAAGAATTATTCCATCTACTACTACGACTACAATCTAGAGGCAAACAGAAGCTTCGATACGGATGCTGGAGACAAATGTTCCAGACATTTTTTCAACAGTAAACAAGATATGATGAGTAAATATTTTTGTATTGTTTCATCGCGCAAAAAAACAAAATACTAGACAGGCTCAACAGACGCTTTCGTCTGCCCTGTTTTGAAAAGGTTCTTGCTAATAAAAAAAACAACTGGTTACAGAGTAGCTTTATATCGTGAAGAGACGTGCATCGTTGTCGTTTCTATGGTTGGATCGCCATTTAAAAAAGTCCTGTGAATTCAGGTTAGGTGCTATTAATGATCGAAAACACAGAGATAACAAGAATATTAACAAAAAATGTTTGTTATTTCTGGAATTATCGGATTCTGGATTGAATCGTATCAAAGTTTAATCAAATATTTTTCAAAAATGAGGCTCCTGGATATCTATTTAGGTGTCAATCGTTCAGAGCCCTACAAAACACGACCCAACACAAACGTTTTCTTTTTTGCAAATAAATGACCAGAACAATTTGCTCTGCATTGCCGGGGCACTTTCGCTGACCTCTGTTTTTGCTTTTCAACTAATTTAACATAAATTTACTATAATTCAATAAAAAAAAGAAGTTGACTGTTGCAAATGCGACACGGGGGAACAGTAACATATGCATCAGATGAAGCTGAGAACACAGATTTACAAAAACTAGCAACGAACCGAACCTTGGATTTTGATCCTCTGAACGAGGGATTCAAACTCAAGTCAACCCCTCTGGCACCATCCCGACAGACTGCCATCCTTCCACAGCACCTCTCGTGTATGCATTCACACAAACAGACACACACACACAGTCTGTCCTCAGCTGCTGGGACCTCAGGCAGATCCCCGGTCTTGCGGTTCTGGTCACCGATCTGCAGGAGCCATGGAGAGGTTCCAGCCCGGGGTAGCTACTGCGCCCTCCTCCGTCTCCAACAACTGATCGCCACCTCTGACCTCTACTTGTTCCCGCCAGACTCAGACTCCTTGGCCAGGCCGCGGATAGAGAGGTCGTACACCACCTCCTCGATTTTCTTCACGTCATACTTCAGACCATCATAGCGCTTCCTCAGTGGGTCGTTCTTCAGGTTGAGCAGGCGGAAGCCCGAGTCCAGCTCATTGATGAAGTTGGAGATGCGGAGCGGCCGGGTGTAGTCTCCTGCTGTGACGCTGTTCACTGCCAGTCGTGACTGGAGATATGACAGCACCAAGTTAGAACAAAGGAACAAATTTCAGGAAATCTTTCTTTAGAGTGCATGATATAGAGGAGTAATAGAGTCAGGCATAAGACAAAAAAATATATATTTTGAGAATGAAGTTCAACCAAATCAGAGAAAGATTTATTTCCAGAACATTTTTTAAATTAAGTTGTAATGCTATTTTGTGAATAAAGTCAAATCCTCTAGCTGGGTTTATGACCTATACGGCAGCCAGTCACCAGGGAACCATCTAGACTGGCTTTGTCTTCACTCTTTGGGAGATGTCATGTCCTCCAAGAGAACCAACAGTTTTCCATACAATCTCCTCTACTGATTTCCACAATGTGTGCGTAAACCAATTCTGAATCTGAAGCACAACTTTACAAATATATTTACACAAGGAATATGGTAGAGCATTATTTCATTCCTTGAAATAAAAAATCCCCTCAGTTTTTTCCTAATGCTTGACCCTGTTACTCTTCCATGAAATAAAAACATCAATTGCTTAAACACACCAGAAACCACAAGTCCTTTGCTACAGTTCAACATTTCTTAATTGTACAGAAACTAAAAAACGTTGCTCTGGGCTTGATACACTGTCGATTTAATGCGAAAGCATCAACGCTCAACTCACCAGTTCACTGGCCATGATCAACACACCCGCAAGGTAGTCCTCTACATCCAGGTGAAACCCTTTCTCTCGCACCACCTCGACTACAGTGTGAAGAAGGCAGAGGAAAAAAAGAGAAGAGTAAGGCCACATTAATCTGTGAGAGTTATAAACTGAACTGAACACATGAACTGGTACCTACTGCCGAGTATCTTAGCCACCTCCTCCCGAGTCACCAGAGTTTCACTCTCCAGGTAGACGACAAAGGCTGCTAAGAAAGCCAAGCGCTGCAGCACGAACCTCCAGTGTTCATGGAACCTTGAGTGAGAAATTAGACACGTTATTTTATTTCTCCAAGATAACCCACCCGGTATCAATCCTGCTGTCCACAGTCATAGCTACATATAAAATACATTAAGGGTTAGAAATGTAAAAAAAACTTAAACACAACAACACAACAAGTAATAGATGTGAAGTTAGGCCCAGTTCAGACTTGGTATTAACATCTTCCCTGAGAGAGCTGATCACAAGTGAACATCTTTAAGTACGTGTGTTCTCGACCATGCGATGACAGCCACCACTTTAAAGTGGAGCTCTGGTGGAACGATTATAAATCTAGATTAAAGCTTGATCCATGTTCATCATGAACAGGCAGAAACGCTCTAAGAAATTGAACTAGGCAAAAGAGAAAAGGCTACGGACTAGGACGTGACAATCTGGGAAAAGATGAGCCAAGAATGTTGCTATGAAGTTTGAAAAATTAGCAGAGGAATAACAGTGACGACACAGACCCGCAACTTGAAGAGAGTTACACACAAGAATGTTATTTGAAACATAGCTCATACCTGTAATATTGCTCCACAGGAAACTTTGTTTTGAGGTCTGTGATTTGTGTCCTGACTGTGCAGAACAACTCACGTGCCCTTGTACATTTACTGGGAACTAGAGAGACAGGAAAAGACCGATTTTATAATCTGAGACACCATCAAGTACAAGTAAAGCTGTCCAAACACTCACTTTCTTTGAATCCAGATGGCTGGTGGACACTTTGGATAACTGTCAGAATCTCTCTAGCTGCCTGCTCCAATGTCTGAACCACCTTACGGATATCCTACAAAAATGATGCACCACAGGATACAGAAAGAGTTTTGGTTATTTTATTTTTCTTTAAACAGAAAGACATTTCAAACTCTTCAAATGCGTGTTTAGTCCAAGTCAATACATTTCAGAATTTAACATATAATATAATGCAATTCATTATTACCTCCACCAAGGAGTTTATGTTTTCATCTGTGTTTGTGTGTTGGTTTGTTAGAACAATTACTCACAAACTACAATTTTTACTTTGTTTGACAACTTAAGAACGGGCGTTTTTAAGACCTTTTCACTACAGAGAATAATTGGAGGCTCTCGATGAGAAAAATCAGACATATTAAGGGGACATGTGGATCTATTGGATTTAAATGTGGCCTCATAAGGAGGGTATGCAATCTGCCATCTTGCTAACATTACATTGGTTTTCTAACATTTTATTTATTGGTATTTCTTTTAACATTGCAAGAACATAGTCATGCAAAAAATTAACATTTTTAAACACTATGGACATAGAACATTAATGGAAAAAAATTAATTGGAGCGCAAAACAGATATATAGAATAGAATAATAGTACATAAATAAATGACAATAACAATCTTAATATTTGTATGGTATTTTTTTTTTATTCCACTTCCGGGCAATACATTATAGTATCACACTTTTCTCTTAACTATATTTAATCCCGTTATTTACAAGATTTTTGCTTGAAACTGGTCTCATTGGTCTTAAGGTCCTAAATGGGATCAGTAATATTAAGTGTGTTCACGTTTAGGTTGAGCAGGATATGGCACGTACACATTGGCGTTATTACATTAATCTTCTATAGCTATAACATGTCAAAAAAGAAAGACGGCGACAATAACAACGAGGTTAGGTGAAACCCACTGGATCAAGTGAACGCATGTAGAACAAAACAACCCGACGGCAGAGATTCATATATTTTTTTAGAATTTATGATTAAAGTGACATAAATATAAATAATTTATCAACCAGGTTCCAATGTTATAAAGCTACATATCGGATGTGATCATCAGATGAGCCAATGTCTGAAAAACAGAACCTCACTCGTGTTTAAACAGTTTACAGACTGTGGTTAGCATCGAGCTAACCGTGTGTGAGCTAATATTGATGGTTTCATTCAAACCTCTCTGACATCCTGGTCCGCGCTCAGGAAGCCCTGGATGTAGCTGAACATCTCCGTGACAGACATGTCTGACGAAGAGGAGGAGGCAGAGGACGAGGACGAGGAGGAAGAAGGTGAAGAAGAGGAACAAGCGTCCGCAGCTAAATCAAAAAAACAATAACGTGCACGAGAGACCGTCACCGCTTCATCTGGCGCGTGTAGATGACGTCACGACTTCAACGTCAAGGTCTGTAGTGAAGAAAGAAAGCAGGAAAGACGAAAGAAAGAAAGAAAGAAAGAAAGAAAGAAAGAAAGAAAGAAAGAAAAAGACAGGAGAAAGGTAAAAGAGAGAAATAACAAAATAGAAAAAGAAATAAATGAACTGTAAAAGGAGAAGGGTCAAAGAGAGAAATAACAATAGAAAAAGAAAGACAGAAAATAAATATATAACTAAGTTAGACAAACAGATATACAAGATAGATAGATAGATAGATAGACAGACAGACAGACAGACAGACAGACAGACAGACAGACAGACAGACAGACAGACAGATAGATAGATAGATAGATAGATAGATAGATAGACATATAGATCGATCGATAGATCGATAGATAGATGGAATGATAGATAGATAGATAGATAGATAGATAGATAGATAGATAGATATATAGATCGATCGATCGATAGATAGATAGATAAATAGATAGATAGATAGATAGAATAAAACGAATGCATCAGAGACAATCATATAATTAAATAAATATCTGAAGCCCTGACAAAGACATTTAACATCTTTTAGTCTGTTTTCTCTACATCACCATCCAATACACAACTCTCACTCAAGCTGTATCCTAAAATAATTTACATTCTATGATATCATGAGAATCCTAACACGAACTAATTTCTCTTGAGACCAACTATAATAGGATCTGATATAATATGGGACAAATAAACCATAGCTCTTTTACAAAGATCCTCCAACATGTAAGTGGTTTAATCCATGAACAGAAACTGCTTTGTTTCCAGGACAAAAACTTGATGTCGTTCAAGACAAGCTGCATTACCTAACTCACCCTGTCGGGGGAACCCTCGCTCATGTTACCTTCATGTGCTGCTGGGAAATAGCACATTTAATCCAAATCCTTTCCCAAAGAATAACTGGTCAACGGTCCATTTTTTTAACAAGGTGGCAAAACGAATGTTTTTCTTACTAGATTCGTCCCATGACTGCTCTATATAACGATATATTCATCGTCCTCAAATTAATACACCATAAACTCTGTCTCAACAATGTCTTATCAGAAAAAAATGTAGAAAACGTATCTGTGAAACATGAATGTGTCAGGCATATTTCAACAGCAGGAAAAAGTGTTTGATGGGCTGGAAGATATAAAAGGCATCTAAATCATGCTTACATGGTTGAAAAATAGAGAAAGCTAATAACTGTCAATATGCATCATAATAGAAGATAGAAGATACATGTATTGGTCCCACACACACATGCACACACACACGACATGCAAATGGGGGGTAATTTGTTCTCTGCCTTTGACCCATCTGGTGAACACAGGAGGACACACAGAGCAGTGGGCATCCATGCACGGCGCCCGGGGAAAAACCTTAATCAAACCTTAAATTGTTAAATAGAGAATTAAAAAGAAAACCCAATAGTAAAGACTAAGAGAACAGTGCAGAACAAGACATTAGCAATTAATTGATTTAATGAAAAAAAAAGAAAACTTGGCACAAAATAAATTTGAAATTCAAAGAAACTTCAGTATAGTGAATGTGCTACATATGTAGTAATTCCCATGGCTCCTGAAGGCACCTCGGAGAGCGGCTGACGCAGGGAACCAGCAGTGATCAGTTTGTCTCCTGTTGCTTCAGAGAGTTTCTGCAGACTCGATCAGTGCAGGTCGTCAGATCACACTCTCTGTCCCGTCATCTAACTTTCGTGTCTGAAGCGCATTGCTTTTGTGAATGTCTCGTTTCGTTCGTCACACCGGGACCGTGAAACCATGCAGCTGAATCTGGCCGAGCTAAACCTCTGAGATGGAGAAAACCTCAGCAGAAGATGACTGCGTGGATTCAGGAGCCGAAACCGGAGGGTGAGTGGAGCAGAAATCACTCTGACATGTGACACATCTCAGCATGTTTGGAATTACAAGCATAGGAATTATTCACACATTCTTACCTTTGATGTAAGATCGAATTCTAAGGATCGTTTAACCTCCATTGTGGAAACTATTAAACATTCCCAAGCTGAGTCTTGTTCATGCTCATATTTACTGCTGAACTAAAGCAAGTGAACTTTATTAAAAATGTCTCATTTAAATGCAACTACAAGAGCTGTCAGATAAAGAGGAGAGCATTCAATTGACAACTTTTTCAAAGGATTTATAAATATCTAATACTGCAAAAAAAGAGACACTATTATGCAATTTGATAATTCTTTAAACAGATAACTATAGTAGTCAATCAATGGATGTCCTCGATTGTTTAACAGTGGGCTGTGAGCAAATTCAATAAACATCAGACCATTAGTCCAGAGCCATATTCTTGGATTACATCCCTGCCAGTAATTGATGTTTGTTGAGGACATATGGAGGAGGTGTAATCTGATTGTTTGGTGGAAAGTTCAGTCTTAATCCCCAGCTCCTTTGTTAATGAGAGTATACAAACACATGCTACTTATTTCAAAGCTTAATTCAACAATGCTATTTATAAAAAGAGTGAAATGAATCATTGTACTGTTCACTCTGTTTTCAGCCATTAAACAAAGTTGTGCATCAGTCTCTCCTGCGGTAGGCTATATGACTTCTAGATGTAGCTTTGTTGTTGTTGTTGTTGCTGTTGTTTTTGTTGTTGTGGAGAGAGAGAGAGGCCCACAACCCCTTGTAAGACTCCATCATTAGCAGTAGCACACAATACCTAGATGTCTTGTTTTGATGGTTGATTACAAGCGCAGTCTCTCTTCCTCTATGTTTTCTATTTCGTCTGTGTTCACATAACTTCTTATAGACAAGGCCGTTTTATTTATGAAGCACATTTCATACACAGGTAGATTCTACTCAGAGGCAAAGGAGAAAGAAATCAGTTTATAATCAAAAACCACAATATAAAACAGTTATATATATATATATATATATAAAATAGATTAAAAAGAGCAGAGGTTAAAAGCTAGAAGAATTTAAAAGGATCAATCTGAAAAGAAATGTATAAGGTTAAAAGAGTTAAAATTATACACATAAAATGGATAGAAACATGTCAAATTATATAATGAAATAAAATACAACGATGGTGTGACTTAGCTTTTGTAAAATGGTTTAGGGTACATACAAGTTTAAATGATCCACATCTTTGCCACCCTAAATACACAAAAAAATGTATATATTAAAAATAATAGGGATTTATGATATAATTTATGTGCCTTATTCAGACTAGTAGCCAGTTGTACTTTCTCGTCCCTGAGAAGATGATGGAGAGGATGATTCAGAGCTCATGTGTGGCCTCTGTTAGAGGTGGAACCAAACCTCATAATGTGTGTGAGGGAGCTTGTTTCATGGGAAAACCAAAAAAAAACAGTAAAAGCAGAACAGATCCCTGTGAAAACGATGTGAGAGGTAACGCAGAGTTGAGCTGATATCCACAGAGCTGCTCCATCGCTTCCTGTTCAGCTACAACATCCACCAGTTCAGTTGTCTTCCAGCCAATCACCGGTCATAGTATTGTGGTAAACAGACTCATATCCAGACTTCTGAGGATGCATAAGCTAGCTGGCTATCATGCTAACATGCCATGCTAGCTGTCAATGCTCTGCTAAACACAACACAGACATTTCTCATGGTTGACCAGCTGCCTAGTCTCTCAAGGCTCATTTGCATGGTCGGACGGACCCGTATTTACATTAACGTGATTGATTGGCTAGTATTTATTTAGCTATTTGTTTAAACTCAATTTCATTGGCTAATGCCTGCACTGCTGCTTAAGAAATTAGAAGGACTTCTCCAGCACTGTTTGGGGAATCAATAATCATTTCCGTCATTTAGCAATTCTTAATCCTCTTAAATAGATTCTCTGTGACCTCATGTTGGGCAAAACTAGTAATTGAGTAATCAAAACGGCCGAAACCTGACAGAGAACGGTGGATGTTGGATTAACCGGCTAGGCATACAACGATGGTGTTGCATGTTCTACCTCGTACCATCAATCTTTACCATAAAGCTGTGATGATCTTTCTCTGAATACAACCAGAACCTATGCAGCAGAGCATAAAACATCAATATGAGTCATTGTTTGGCACGCTCACCTGTCTTAGGATTTATTGCTTAATGTTTAGTTTCTTCCTGTCCTCATCCTCCATCGTCTTGCTTTCGTCCTCTTTCCCACCTCTCACTTCCTGCATCCCTCCCATAGTCAAACCACAGACACCTGCCTCTGTTCACCTCCATGTGAGTCAAACAAGCCCTTTGGACTCATGTCAGGTCTCTGCGCAGTCGAACCTGTGAGCATGACCGAGCTGCTGCCTGCCTTAGCTTCACGTTGCGTTTATTGTCTTTGGGTGGAGATGAAACGACGCAGTGTGGCCAGACTGGGAAGTGAGATGCTAACCAGGACTGCAGTGGGAATCCTGCCAAACACACACACACACACACACACACGTACACACCCGAGGGAGCCATCAAAACAAAGCTGCAACTGCACACAATCTTACCTCCAACTCTGCTCCAAAGAGTCATAAACCTTCAAGAGAAAGATTCTTTAATTTTTCTTGGTGCATGAAGGGACAAGCCTATGAGTTTCAGCCCTTCCACTCACTTTGTATCTGCTTTATAACATTTCTCCCGCTGCAGTCCCTCAATCATCTTTGCTTTTTACCTTTTCTCCGCTCACCTCTGCTTCCTCTCTCTTCTCTCGTCCATTCCTCTCTCTGTGCCAATGCCCGTTAGTCAGATTGATAGCCGCCTGTTGCAGGAAACAGACTCGTTCTTCTGTTTCCCGCTGCCCTGCAGCTCAACTGGCCTTATTAGTTTAGAGACAGAGTCACAGGGTGTGTGTGTGTGTGTGTGTGCGCGCAATCGTCTGTGGTTGTCAGCTGACTCCCGTGGGACTAATATTCTCAGAATGTGTAGTATACGTGTGAGCTGAGGTTTCACAGATGGTTGTAACATGTAGGGTGCATGTTATGCACGTTAAATGCAGTCCATGTCTCTCACCTGTTGCATGCTATATTTGTGGAATTGCAAAAATTCTCAGACTTTTTTTTTCTGTGAAAATCAGATTAGCGGAAATCAAATGTAGCTCCTGTCCCAGCTCAAAGATGGGAGCTTTAGATTAGATCCGTTTGAATAAGAGTGTATGTGTGTGTTCCCAGAAGCAAGAAAATAAGACCCTTTACTTTAAGGAAAACTTTGAGAGTTAGGTTAAAAGATAAATACTCCTTGTCTGTAAATTAAGTAGATTAAACTACATATTGGAAGTTATAGGGAAGCCTGGCTCTGTCAAGTTTTTAAATATAAATATGTACCTACGAACCAGCACTTCTACGTATTATGCCTGGTTTCTGGAAGCTACAAACAAAAACAAATGTTAACGAGACAGTTTGTGACGTTTACATTATCTTGTTATTTGTTGATGAAAAATAAATGATTCTTGATGAGTTACTAATCATTAAATCCGCAAACAAGATCCAATAAGTCAGGGTTGAATAGTGCTTTGCAGGCAGGGTTAGCTGTTTGCCCGATTCCAACCTTAAGGCTAATAGTTTATCATCATGCTTCCAGCAGTTTAACTTGCTGGTAAATCTCATGACCGATTAGAAGATATGTCAATGTATAAAACTCCCAATATTTTAGATTTACAACTTGAAAATGTGTACTATTGACACAGCATTACCATCAAAGACTGTATAAAAATGTGGATGAAATAGAGAGATATGAATGATCCCAAGAGAAATGACGCCTCCACAAAAGTGAAGGCAACCAACTCAATCGCCCCCTGTTGGCTGCCTGCTGTATAGGTTATAGACCCCAGCTCCTCCATGTTAGTGCATGGGGCACAGACCTATAACGATACAAGTACCCGACAGGATTACTTGAACACAGAACAGTGGAAGTAATGGCGTTAAACAGTAGTTGAGAGAATGTCCCTGTGCTTCATCTCTGCAGTGGAACGTCTGTGACCTTTCCATTTGGACCTCTCCTACTGTTTAGCCAGATGTCAGCACTTCATATGAAACAGGAGTGTGTCATCCTGTAAATCATGTTGATTGCACTTCATGCTGTAATATAAACTCTCCTCTCTCTGTTTCCTGTCCTCTCTGTCTTCGCCCCATCGTCCGTTTCCACTCTTTTTTCTTGTCCGTCATCCGCTGCAGGTCTGATTACAGTCCCCTGTCCTCAACGAGCAGTAAGTAAACCAATGGCTACATGAAGCATGATATACACACACACACACACACACACACACACACACACACACACACACACAGGAGCAGGACTTTATCTCCCTAATACACACAAAGTATCCATGGACATTAACATGGAAGGGGTGGGTGTGGGTGTGTGTGTGTGTGTGTGTGTGTGTGTGTGTGTGTGTGTGTGTGTGTGTGTGTGTGTGTGTGTGTGTGTGTGTGTGTGTGTGTGTGTGTGTGTGTGTGTGTGTGTGTGTGTGTGTGTGTGTGTGTGTGTGTAAAGGATCTGGCCTCTTTTTTTCATATGTAACAATGAAGATTAAAAATGCAGTGATGTCACCATAAAGTTTCGGTTACTTTAAAATTGCTTAAATATGTGTATTAAGTGTATTTGTTTAGTTTTGTGCAAACATGTGTATGATTGTGAAGATGTGTGTTTGAGTTAGTGAACCCCCCCACCCCCCTAGTCTGGTTGCCGCCAGGTCTCCATCCCTCCACAATGGGGGGATAATGTCCAATACTTTTTCCATTAATCTGGCCTACAGGAAACTGCCTTATCCTGACCGCACCACACTCGCAAGTCAGGATGTATAGGACCACATACACACACGCACACGCACACACACACACGCACACACACACGCACACACACACTCACTCCCCCCCCACACACGTTTCCTGTGTCATCTCTGTATCAGTTGAGCTCCTGGCCACAATTGTCTCTCCCGACTAGAGGTCAGGCTGGGAACAAAACATGCGCTGTGACCAAAATCAAAAGAAGATTGCTGCATTAGAAATACAGTACTTGAGGACTGAGTAGGATACAGGACTTTACCCATCATGCCACTCTCAGATATTTACAACCAGACGACCGGTTTTTGATGTGATTCACATGTGATTGATGTCATTATACCTGTGTATGAGTGGCTGTCAGGTTCTTTGTGTACTTTGTATGACTTTATTGTCCATCAGGGAAAATGTCTTGTATAATGAGTTTTAGATGAGACATATGATGCTTTCACGTTTTTTCTGTCCTCAATTGTGTGATATAGTTTTTTATGTGAATGAAAAAGTTCTGCAAAGTTAAGTTATAAGTCCAAGATAAATGGAGGTCCTCACACCACTGCTGAAGCTCCTAGTAGACAGGTTTTTAATCAGAGTGTCGGTGAGGTTTCGGAAATGCTAGGTTTCTGGTGCATTTGTGACGTCAAATGTGACTCACCAGAAAAAAAGTGGGTTTATCTGCGTTCAAGAAAACCTGCTGATACCTCCTAATTTAGGTTTCAAATAGGTATAATACTAGTTCTTAGGCTCAGTATTATAAAAACATACACCTTCAGCAGAAAGACAAAGTAAAGGAGCGTCCTGGGTTTATTTGTCAAAGGGATGGATGACAGATGGAAGCAAACAGCTGTGGTGACAGATTTTCCGAAGATGTGAGAGGAGAAAATGTGTCTTGAGCTCCGTGTGTGGCTGCCTGTTTTTGTCCTCTGTGTGTGTGTGTGTGTGTGTGTGTGTGTGTGTGTGTGTGTGTGTGTGTGTGTGTGTGTGTGTGTGTGTGTGTGTGTGTGTGTGTGTGTGTGTGTGTGTGTGTGTGTGTGTGTGTGTGTGTGTGTGTGTGTGTGTGTGTGTGTGTGTGTGTGTGTGTGTGTGTGTGTGTGTGCGCGTATTCATGCATGTCTGTGTGCACTGATGTGTTCATTGCAAAGATGCATGCAGCATTAGTCTCCCGTGTCTGCCGCCTCCACAGAAGTATATTTAGGTTCTGCTATAGAGCATGCTCCCTGTTTATACAAGTGGTCCTAACCCTTGACCTTTGACCTGAACTGAGACCCATTATAAGCCCCCTGGAGACAGACTGATATGATAAACTACCAACGTCAGTCTGACCGAGGTCATAACTCGACTGTAGGTCCTATGTTAGAGAAGTTGTATGGATTCAAATAGAAAACGATCTGTTTTAAAATGAAGATGCAAAAACGTACCTGAATCGCAGAGTCATTGTTGTTGAGCATCTCTGCTGAGTTTGTGAGCTGAACTGTAGATGAAAAATATTCTCTTGTTCAGTCAAACTTAAAAAAGTCACTTGATTAAACCCCCAAAACGTACTCACTGTTCAGACTCTGCAAACTGCTATCTGATCTTTAACGTGGCTTGAAGTGTCGTACTGAACTTAATATCCATTTACTAAGCTATAATTTCTTTGTATAACCGATTTCAGACATGACCTGTGGAGGATCTCAGGAGAATCGGGTCCAGACTTTCAGTTTTCCTTTCACACTTGCACAGTAAACATCAACACACATTAACGCAGGCTGGGTGTCTCTGTTCACACGCTTTCCCAACAGCAACAAATAATCTGCAGGAATCAGGTGAGGGGTCGTGCAGCACATCGGCAACGGCTTTGACTCTTATCACCCCAACCTCTCTTGATATTATTGATATTAGAAGAATCATTACCCCCCCCCCCCCCCCCCCCCCTCCTGCTGTGTAATCACATCGGATTCTGCAGACTTCTATTCGGGGCCCAGGAGGAGAAAGTCCGGCTGCTCTGACTCAAACGTTTGCATTCACACACACAGTAAACCCCTCCAGTGAAAATGTGGCGGATCTCTGGATTTTTCTGTAGGATTTGATGTTTGATGGGGCGCACGTCGACAGGGTCATGATTTTTACTTGCATGACAAACTACCAAGTAGAATAGCAATGCATCGTCATTTTACCTCACAGTCACACACAAGCAATTACACAAAACTCACATCATAGTCCGAACACACAAGTGACAGCGTTTCAAACACTAAACAACATTAAACTGTATATTTCGAACTGTACAGGCCTGGATATTCGTATCTATTGTGTTTTATTACTTTATATCTCTATTTTTGTGCTTGTCTCGCCTTACTGACCTCTCAAAGGGCTTTAAAGTACAAGCCACATAAACACAGCGCTTCTATATGGTGTGCTTTTTCTATTTCACACACTGCTTGCACCACCGTCACAGACCTTAAATAGATTTTTTAAACGTATCTATAGTCTCTTATAAATACATACATATTTTTATCAGTCAGAGTTTAAAAGTCTATTGCAAGAATTTCATAGATTGATGGAACAAGATGCTAATTTTCTTCAGTTTTCTTAGTCTAGCCTGCAGCAGCTGTGCGCAGCGTCTTTGAGCTTTCAATAGAAGGTTAATAGGTTTGAATTCAAGAGGCTTCAAGTGAATCCCACCCTTAAACACTAATCACACAACCTCACTTTCTGTAGGTCACTGCAGACGAATGCATTCAGCCAGAATGACCTGATGATGCCTGGCCTTCAGTGTTTTTCTCTCTGTATGTGTGTGTGTGTGTGTGTCTGTGTGTGTGTGTGCGTGTGTACGTATGTGTTTGTGAGAATTTTTTTTTTTTTAAATTAGTTGGGGGTGTAAGCTGCACAGAGGTCAGACTGTTACAAAGTGGAGACACTCAAATATACTAACAGAAAATTAAGCAGGACATGCATAAGTTCTCACACTGGAATAACTAAGAAAATACTTTGGATATATTTATCAGGAACAGGTGAAAATGTACACAATAGCCGGTGTGGAGGCTGAAGAAAAAACTTGGAGGATGGTGGAGAAAACGGAGACTGTGAAAACATTTCTCCCTGAGAGAGATATCTGGAATGAAAGGAAGATTTCAAAAGAGGGACTAAAAGAAATCAGTTCCGGGAGTCTTTTGTGCTACAGAGTTGAAAATAAGATGGATCATTTATAACCAGGGATCCTGTCACCAGCAGATGTTTGCTCGCTGAGACCATATTGTTTATAAAGATAGACGACAAGACCGCTTCTTAAAAGTGAAGCCAAAGCGTCTCGAATGCCCCCTGGTGGCTGGCTGGAGTTTAGATAATAAACACCACACCCTCTGTGTTAGTGGATGGGACATAAACATGTTCTTTTGTCCCCTGAAAGTTACTTTAGCTTCTCCTCTTAAAAGTGAGGACAAAGTGTCTCAAATGACCCCTGGTGGCTGGCTGCAGTATAGAACATAAACCCTGTGTACTCCATATTAGTTGTTGGGATCAAACTAAAATGTCAAATTCACCTAAAATCATTTTTTTCTCAAAGAAGGTTTCCGTCATTTTAGTTAGTTTGCATCAGGCTGTCGTATGTATAAGTATTCATGTTTCTGATTTGTTTAGTTTTAATTAGGTTTTAATTTCTCCAAAAGTGCTTAAATTCCTTTTCCATTTGCACAAGATGGCAGCATTTGTATCTGTTATATTTTGGCTTCATTTCTGCACAGTGGGATGAAGTGGAGTCTCGGAAAATGAAAGCCAACAGAGAGAGCTATTAACAGAAAGTGAGTTCATCTAATAGCTGTTTTCTGGTTGTAAAAAACAACAATGGTGTTAGTACATTCCTTGTTCCTTCATTGGTTAGAGTTAACCACTCAAACATTTCAGATTACTGTGTAATTTATGTCTGCGGACTCTGCCCCTCGGTAGATGTTAGTCGTTTTTGTCGTGGTGCGTTCATGTCTGTGTCAAAACGATGAGTTTTCACCACATAGAAAAACACTGGGCTGGTCCAGACTGCCTGTGCTGTCCAGTAACCCCAGAGGACCTGCTCTTGTTATTTCAGCTCCTATCAGCAGAACCAGGAACACATGTGTATGAAAGTTACTCCACCTCCATTATTTTACGTTTGTACAACAACCCACACTCATGAGTTTTAGCTGCTGGGTGAAATAACTACTGGTGAAAGTGCAGGGTCCCGCAAAAGTTTAACTCCCCGCCCTCATGTGGATTTAATTAAATTAAATAATATAGCTGTTTTCAGACATGTCCTTCGGAGGCTCTGCGGACAATTATGTCCGGACTTTTTCCGGAGTCCGTCTTTCACACATGCACAGCACAGCAGGGGGTTCTCTGTTCAGAGGCAGGAAGTAACGTATTGGCACCACTTTTTCACCCAGAGATATTTATTTTCTTTTTGTTCTTTTTTCGTTTGGCATCTGTCGCATGTTAAAAGCCTCATGTCGGCAGACCGCTTCTGGTGAAAATACGTCGAGGATATCTGGAGTTCAGTGCATGTCTGAAAGCAGCTACTGCAATTCTTCATCAAAATGTCCCTGTTTTATATGTTGTTGACTACTGTACCTGCATTATCCAAAATGTTTTTCTAAAGCCGCAATTTATTTCCAAGTCACAAGGATGTTTGATTTTGGTCGCCTTAATTGCATCATATCTCCTTTATTCATGATAAGTATCCCTTCACACGCCCAACCACATACAGTGCAGTCAGCCACGGTGCTTTCAGCAGTGAATTTAAACAGCACATGATGGATCAAGGACCACCTGTACCACCTCAGCACACACATGCTCACACACACTCCCGGTGCTTTCTGCCTAGTTGAATGTGACATACTGATCCAGGCGCTGTTACAAGGCAGCTCGTGTTGAGTGTTTCCAAATCTGCGTCCTCAGTAATGAGGCTTGAGGCATGAGGCAGATCTCAGATAAATGTGCTGCAGTTGGCTGTTTGTCAACGGTTTAATTGAAGTAGTTCTGTCTCGTCGACCTCGTTGCGGGTGATAGCGAGTTAGTGAGAGCGCGTTCACTGACTACAAACACACTGCAGTCTGTGAGTAGAGCTGTACAGTGGAACATGTTTTGTTTTGATAGTTTTGGAGAGTGAGGTATGTCACATAATATATGTAACATGATTGGCGCAGCGCAGCTCCAGTTGCCTGCCAGAACTAGCTCGCCGGCGTCGCCACATATAGTGGAGTTGGGAGTCATGAATCAGGATAGGCTGAGTGATTGGATCTCAGGACCCATGTAGCGCTCTCTACTCGTACTTGGACCAGTATCAGATCAGTGCTTCGTCTGCTTCTTCTTCTTTGCCTGCTCTCCTTCAGCAAAGTTCCCCGTCTCTGCAGCCCACTCCTTGGTAAATCACACCCAAAAACAAAGTATGTTCAACAGTTGATCATGACGTAAATTATATAGAGTTCCACTGGCTCATTGGTCTTAAAAAGTCTTAAATATGTTCAAATGTTCCGTACTAAGCCTTTACTGAGACATCAATGGGATATTCCTTTATATCGGTCTTACTTGACGTAAGCTTTAAATTTCATTCATATTGGTCTTAATGTCTAAATTGACATTGTTGAAACCCTGCAGAGACCATGTTATAAAAAAAGACTGAAGTGTAGATTTGCACTTACCTCTTCCTTTACTTGCATGTGCCATTGAGCAACGTTCTTTGGACACTTGTGCTTTTCTCCCCTGGCTACAATACTCCCATGCTGCAATATAAATCCCACCAAAAAACAAAGTACATTAAAGAGTTGATCATAACGTAAATTAAACAGCAGGGCCTTTAGCCTTAAATATGTTATTACGTACTAGGTCTTATATATCTTATTACGTACTAGGTCTTAAATATTTTTGGACACTAACTTTTGCTTGTCTGTTGGGAAAAAACTAGATACCTACTCTCTAGTTTGCAAGATAAAATGGAGGTTTTTCTATGCCTCTGCGCACCGCGTCTTCAATTAAAGGAAGGTGCAAGTAATACTGGAACTGTGATATTCCTTAATAATCTAAATAACTTGATGCAGGTCATACATTTTATTTCTCTTAAAATGTCTTAAATTGAACCAGTTGAAACATGCAGCGACCCTGTTATAAATAAAGACTCAAGTGTAGAATTGCACTTACATTATCCCTCATTTGCTTCTGCTCTTGAGGAGCGGCCTGTGAAGCTTTGGCCTCTGCCTTCTCAACTGCAATTCTCTCCTTATGCATCTATACATCACAACCCAAAAACAAAGTACATTAAACAGTTGATCATGACGACTTCGTCTTTGGCCTTAAAATGTCTTAAATATGTAAAAAATTACATTTTAGGCCTTAAACCTGTTGAAACCCTAACCTAACCCTAACCCTACATATAGAGACTCTAGTGTAGAATAGCACTTACCTCGTCCTTTATTTGCTTGATGAGCTCTTCCCGGGTAAGTGGCCACTCATCCTCACTATCATCATTCTCCCCACTGAGGAACCAACACAGACACAATCGTCAACCCAATGTTCCAAGAGTTTAAAATGTACTTAAAGATTTCATTACAAGCATTAAGACTATCGCGAAATTAACAGATAACAAAGTCAGACCTTTCAATTGGTTGTATGCAACTGGTAGTCTGCTGAAGCTGCTCTGAATCCTGACCCAGAAGATATTTGGTCGAATCGCTTGGTTTGCAGTCCTCGTCTAGATCCTACAAACATTAAATGATACAAGGATGTAGGAATTTTACAAAGTAGAATTAAGAGGTAGTAATACAAACACACACTATATATATATAGAGGAGAGAGAGAGAGAGAGAGAGAGAGGAGAGAGAGAGAGAGAGAGAGAGATGAGAGAGAGGAGAGAGAGAGAGATGAGAGAGAGAGAGAGAGAGAGAGAGTGAGAGAGAGAGAGAGAGAGAGAGAGAGAGAGAGAGAGAGAGAGAGAGAGAGAGAGAGAGAGAGAGAGAGAGAGAGAGAGAGAGAGAGAGAGAGAGAGAGAAAAGTTACCTTAGTATTGCGGTAATATTGAATGGCGAGCAGCTCTGTAGTCTTCTCCTCCACCACATCCAGGTAGTGGAGGATTTTCTCGTGATTATCAAGCATGACCCCTTTCCCTGTGGGCTCAATCTCCAATATAGAGCAGGCACGCTCAACTCCTGTGGAATTTTTGGAACGAAAAGAATTTGAATGTATGTTATATGTAGGTTGGTGCTTTATGCAGATAGATACATATACACACACTAGGAGAAATGTATTTTTTACAGGTCTGCAATTTCTTGTAATTTTAGGGGGAAAAAATGTCATTGGAACAACACAACTATGTTGGCCTATCGCACATTTGCATATTCATCCGACTAATACAATCATGTTTATATGACAATTTCACTGGAATTCATTGATTACACTAATTGAGCTTTGTTTCTATTTCCCCTATAATTAAATTATCATCAAATTAACAAGACGACCGGGATTCAGAAAAAATAGACCGTAAAATAAAACTTTTGCCCAACCTGGCACTAGGTCGTCCAAGAATTTGATGATGGCACTTTTGCGGCGCCTGTGGGACTCAGTGCGGGCCTGAACCTCCTCCAGCTTTTTATTCAAGTCACTCATCACAGAGGAATGATCGAGCTCCGGCAAATCTTTAGGGTAAGGATGGTCCAGCTTGTTTTGGATCTGCAGAATCGTTCATTTCGGTGTTAACGATCAAGATTTTATGTAATAGGACATACATTTATGAGTGAAAATATAGATATGTTAATATATCGTTAAATGTAACATTATAATTATTTTTAAGCTCAAACGATTTTTGCTTCCGAGTTTAATATATACGCACCTCTATGATTTCAGTCCTCAGGTCGAGAACCTCTTTTTCCTGGTGCATAACATCCGGGGGGAGTAAAAAGTATCGATTCTCCTCTACACAGTGAAACAACAACAAGATATGTTTAAATACTCTTTCATTGTTTGTCCTAATTCAAAATCATTATCAAAGTGGGACATTATATTTATGTAGTGTCAATTCATGGTTAATCATGTGATATTTAAGTTTATGAAGAAAATTTCTCAATCTATGCGAAAAAATGCTCATCAATACATCTACATTAAATAAAACACGATTCGATACGGGTCCATCCGAGAGAATTACAGTGGCAGGTTGTGTCGGTAATATTTACCATTGTCGAACTTGGTAAGTGCCGTTTCTCCACGTTGTCTTCGCCTGACACCCACGATGATCTCCTGATGCACCCCCCTCAGAGTTACCATATAGTCTTCATAGCTCTCCAGATCCTTCTTCAGTGCCATTACTGGGACAAACAAACCATTCACATGAAAACAAATTCTAACCTCCGTCATGTGAAACTGAAGTTAACAAAATCTGTACGTCACAGTTCAACAATGTTCATTTTTGTTGATATCTAATTCAAAAGTAATGTTGGCATTATTTTCTTTTCAGATGATTTATCATGTTGGCATTAATATGCCGATTGACAGCTGGCAATCTCACTTTTAAATCTCTTGTCATAATTGTAAACATTGTGTGAAAATGGAAATATTTGCTCCAGACAATGGCCATGTCTTACATTTCTTCTTATGGACATCCACTTTTGTGTCCCTCTTCTTGTTCTTGATGGCAATGAACTCCTTCAGCTTTTCCTGATGTCTAACTTCCACATCCAGGTAATTCATCGAATTTATGTACTTGGCAACTTCGTCATCTTGCTTCTCCATCATCATCTTCAAATTGGACTCATACCTCAGCCTGAGGTAGAAATTAGAATACACAATTTCAATGGATGCATAGAGAAGATTCAAAAACCAAGACCATTGGGGACATTTTATGACATTACATCGCATTATCGGCATCAGTGGACTGCTTGATGGTTTCCTCAATACGGCTGCGGATCTCCTCCAATTCCTACAACAAAAAGTTCAGAGACATTTTATCTACTTCCCAACAATAAAGCAGTGTAAGTGCTTGAATAGAAGGATATTAACAGGGAATCCAAACAAAAATATCACCTATTGTGTGACCTCTGACCTTTCTTTGATTGTTCATTCTGTCTTTAAATGAGAGATACTCATTGTGCATCTCCCCCAGCTCATATCGATGGACCTGGCAATCGACTTGTTGCATATTGAAGTCTTGCTTCATCTGACAAGCACATTGTACACATACATGAGGATAAATACTTGCGAACTATTATTAACCAGACAAGATGGTCCTTCGTAACTCACACAGTCCAATCTGACTTGCGCGCTGTCCATGCACTTCCTCGTATTCAGCATGTCAGGCCTATCCCTTTCTTTCTGCCTGAGCTCTTCCACTTTCAGCTCAATTTCTACAATCTGCCCACAATATAAACTCATGGCATTAATACACAGACATATACTTAGTTTTATCAAAATATCAATAAACATGAAATTAAACTAAAGGTTAGTAGGCTGTGCATTGACAGGGGCAATTAACCTCTTTCTCCAAGTCTTTGTGAATCTGCATTTCTGTTCCCAGCTTCTCGTCTAGATTGTCGCACTGTTTCAGCAAAGCAGGGGTCTGGTCGGGGCAGGGGGAAAGCTGTAGATAACCTGTCCCTCAACATCTCCTGCTCCTTGAGCAAGTGTTCTATCTGCAGCCTTCACACACAACACATAAACCGGTGGTCAGATAAATTAAATTGCACAATCAATGTTGATATTGCGATGCTGGTGTGCTTTAATCCTTTTTTTTTGTTTTTCTTTACTCTTGCTTGCGGATGTGCTCCTTCATCAGCTGCTCCTCTCTCCCTTCAGCATTTTCTGGGGTGGCAATTTGATTGTCTCTGATAGTGTTTAGAAGAGAAAATACATCAACTGGTAAGACAACATAACTGAGAGAACATCGAAATTTAAAAGTCAAGAATATATAATTAAAATAACCAATCCATCTTACTCTTCTTTGGGCAAGTGTTCAAAGGCATTTTAGTTTTTCCACAATGAATTGTTTCGCTTTGTTTTCACTGGATACAAATATAAAGAAAGCTCTTGTGGTCTACCTATTAAATAGTGTAGTTGCCTTCACACTAAATGGTTTGTCTAAGAGTCAAAGATTATCTGCCAAGATCAAAGGATTTTTAAAAGCAGAATCAGGCTTGTAACGTAAAGAGGTCCTTGTTTGATGTCATCAATATAAAACACACAGACTCCTATAGTAAAATCCCCTACTTTGCAGAAAAAGAACTTGATAACTATAATGTGACTTTAATGTGTGTATAATGTGTCATTATTCACACTAAAAAGAATAATTTACCACAGCGTGTTTGGGCTGTATTTCTTTGGATCTATTTTGAATCTTTTTGTACAATCTTTTCCCAACAGTTCTCGTAACTCATCTAATCTATCTTAATTAAAAACTGGCAGCAGTTTTGATCCAGGAATTGTGGCTCCACATTATGGTCTGATCGCTTTTATCTCCTGTGAAACTTGAGGGTTGGCGCCGTGCACATACAGACTTGTATATTCAACTCTGGGAAAGGAAGTCGGCAATTCCCTTATTTTCAGGTCCTGCTTACGCATCAAAAAACACCAAACCATGTTCCTCAACGTCTTCAGAACGATAGAGTGAACACACTCCGTCACGTTCTTCGTGTCAACATAATTTACAAGAGTTTAATTATGTGCAGAGATGCAGACTGGCAGTTTTCCCAGTGTATTTTGAACCAAAGAGATGCATCTGCAAAGCAGAGACTGAAGCAGAAGCTTTCAAATTTTGTTTTATCTGTCAACAAAGCAGTATATCAGTCGTCATTTCAATGCCTCACTCTCTTATACAGTAATATGAGAAATGCTAAGATAAGGGCAAGGCAGGAATAGTTTTATATTGTCCATAAATACCTTGAAAAAACAAAGCTAACAATGTGTTGTTGTCTTTCTTAATATTACAAACCTCAATATCCCCTGTGGCACATGTCAATTTCTTTGCTCCTACTGAAAAAAGTAATCGTCAAAAAATATCACGGAAGACAATCATTTTGTTTAAAAGCTCAAGAAGCTTCTTGAAACAGCAGGACCTTCTTTATTTAGCAAATAGTGCATCTGTTGGGGATTATTTTCTGACAGATATATGGAGGACCGCTGCAGATTTATCTCACTGCCAGTTGAATGTTCATCTGCCACACCCAAAATAAACCTTATTAAAATACCATAACCTATAGGTCCAAACTACTACTTAATATTTAAGGTTTATTTTCTCTCACCTTTGTCATCACTTCTCTATAGTAGATTCAGGAGCCACACTCTGATTGGTGTTGAGGGTTTGGAGCAGGTGACAGAGGCCTAGTCCCTGCAGTTGATCAAGTCTAGCACCATGGAGTTTGATCAAATCAAATCATTATAGATTTTGCCTAGACTTTATACAGGCAAACGTGGGTGCTTGGCTTTCTCTGAATCGGTGCCTAATAAAGATCGATCAGGAGATGGTGAGATGAATGCTGTGATGCACACAAGAGAGAAGGCAAGGGTTAAAATAACTAAGTAAAACATAAGCTTTGTAACTACTTCCTGTGATTCAAAAAATACAAGTAGACCTCTCAGAAGCACTGATTTCTTCAACTGCTGACCGGTTACCGCAATGAATTCTTTAAAATCAATATAATGAGTAAATATTTCCTCATGGCCCAGACAACCTGTAATCTATGGCACAATACTACTACTTGTTCATGAGAGCACATGCTTATAAAGTTATAAAGTAATATAATATCACAGCTGTATCCTTAAGTTGTCCCAACAAAGTTTGTTTGCATAGGAGACTTGGCTCAATCTCAATCAGAGTAAAACATCTATGTGTTTGGCATAGAAACAAAAGTATAGCGGTGGTTTCACTGAACTTAAAGAACTCAATATTACAGCAAAGACTTTAAGTTTTAATTTCCTTGGCACAAGGCAAACTGACTTATGACTGTTGGACCTTGCAATCTCTCTATTTTTTTCCTTTCTTTTTACCAGACGACAAAAAAGGGCCCCCGTCTTGAATTTCCTCCTTCAGTTGTTTTGACTTACACGGAGGGCCAAGCTGAAGCTGTGACTGCAGTGCTCTCTCTCTCTCTCTCTCTCTCTCTCTCTCTCTCTCTCTCTCTCTCTCTCTCTCTCTCTCTCTCTCTCTCTCTCTCTCTCTCTCTCTCTCTCTCTTTCTCTCTCTCACACACACACACATGAACATGAACATGCTCCAAGGCCTTGGTTGAGTTTTCGCTGCTAATCACTCTCATATGTGCAGAGCCACTGGAAGGCGTGTTGTTTTATCTCACGTCATCATCCGTGCATATGGCTGCGAGCATGTGTTGCCGGTTAACATTTTAAACACAGAGCGAAGGTAAAGGTCTCTGAGAATTAAAAAAGACAGGCCTGCCCATAAAGAAGCAAATCGATTTTGTGTGCGTCGCGGATGGTCGCAGGCATGCAGTAGTGTGTATGCAGACGGTCAGAGTCAGAGCATCAGCCCGAAGACTGGAGTGGATTAAGAGCTTAGAGACACACTCCTCCAGAGCTTTACAGACAAACACCCTTCACAGCATTGGGGTGACTTAATCTCTAATGTATTCTCCTCGGTGTCAGCTCCCCATTAACCCCTTATTGCTAAAGGACAGCCTGCAGACTTAATGTACTTTTGGTTCCAAACATTAAACAACTCAGAACATTGTGTATTTGGCTGAGTTGTATTTGTGATTTTTAAATCTTTTGAATGTGGAATATAAAGTTCTGTCAGTCATTGGTCAATTAGATCGGGGCCCGGGTCAGGTTTTTTATGTCCAAACTCATCTGAACCTGAGAGAAAATTAACTGAGCCTGACCCAATTTCAACAGGGATTCTGTTTTAACTGTCTGAACCCGACCGAGCTAGATTCAGCTAATTAAGCTGGACTTAGTTTGTGTCGCCCTGTCCCTATAACATATGGTTAGTTTATATTTCCCCTAATTACAGACGTGAAAAGTAAAAAATATAAATGTAGTAGAGCTGGAGAGTCAGTTAAAGAAAAGTGATACAGACAAACAGGTGGAAAAAAGCTAAATAAAAAACAGGTGGAAGGGCAATGAAAGAGCTAGGACCTGAGATGCTTTAGACATTTATAATTTGGGAGGGAGAGACATTTTTGAAACTGAACAAGAGTAATTAATCATATCTTTAAATTCGCCACTCTGTTTGCTTGATTGCTCTATTATCAGTCCAAATGAGGCAGAAATTGAGGTTCCTCTTCGGCTCACGTGGGGCTCTGACTACAGAAATACCTTAAGATCTGTGTGTAGTTAAAGTAAGTCACGATAAATCAAGATGTGTGTGTGTGTGTGTGTGTGTGTGTGTGTGTGTGTGTGTGTGTGTGTGTGTGTGTGTGTGTGTGTGTGTGTGTGTGTGTGTGTGTGTGTGTGTGTGTGTGTGTGTGTGTGTGTGTGTGTGTGTGTGTGTGTGTGTGTGTGAGAGACAGGCCAATGTACTGTACAGTAAATACCTTTAAAGATCCCTATCATCCCTAAGTTAATGCCTGATACATGTGAGGCAGGCGGACATTGATTCTAATGGGATCAGGCAGACGTTAATGAACATGGCCCTTTGTTTTTGTGTTTGTGTGTGTGCATGCGTGCGTGCGTGTAAGAGAGAGCGAGAGAGAGAACATAAATGTCCTGACATTCAGCTTAAACCCGGAGTGGATCTGCCTCAATACTGTCGTCTTTGATCTCGTTAGACACACTGAGCCACATGATGTCACTTGTTGTGTGAGTTTGAGGTTTGATGCTATTTGATCGAGTCTGAATCGGATCGAATGTATTTACTGTAGGTTCGGTATCTGACAATTTTAAAATAACTTTTCACATGAAATATCTGTAAACAGAAGCATCGTTGAGAAATACCCATGTCTTATTGGAATTGGTCTTATTTTGTTTGTCAATGCTCAATTCTTTTATTAAGTTTCGTGGAAATCCACTTTTTTGCGTAATCCTGCTTACTAACGAACAAATAAGAAAAATGATTTAACACCCTTAGTGGACGGAAAAAACATTCTATATTTAAATACATCAAACTGTAAATCCTGTTGTTGTTACACCTCTAATGGCCTTTTAGCGATGTTGCCCATAACCATTTAGAAAATGTCACCTCTTTGGTCAAGTGAAAGTGTCCTTTACACAAAGGCCAGAGGGACTCAGGAGAGAGAAGCTGTCCCTGTTTGGCCTCTCTGTTTCATGGAGGCATTTTGGCAACAGTCAAACACTCTGCTGTTCCAGGGACAAGAAGACTGTGTGTATTTTACCAGACGGCCCCCGAGCACAAACGAAATGGGTCAAATCCCCCGAGACGTCCGATAAAGAGTGCAGGGAAAGTGCTCACAAAAGAAAAGAGAGAGAACACAGAGATACTGTTAGAGTGTGTACATGTGACATGTGAGAATGAAAACAATGTCTGATTTGGCTGAACACGTCAGCGGTAGTTTTTGCAGTACCTTTGCCAGGGTGCAGAGTTTGTCTAGGTCAGGGGTTCAGAAGGAGGTGACACCTGACTGCATCGCCACCGCTGTGGTTTGGAACATTCCTCTGGCTTCACTAATGACCTCCTAATGGCACTAATGATCCTCAACAGAGGCTACACGCTCTGCATGTGTGAGGGGTGGGAGGAGTAAACACGGAAACGGGTGAAAAGGAGAAGGAAGGGAGTGAGAGGTCTGTGGGAAGAAGGAAGGAGAAAAAATAAAGAGCTAAATGAGATATATATATATATATAAAATCAGGTATAATGTTGGTTAACCGCTTCCAAGGAAATGGCTGCCTTTGCTTTCCCTTACCCGGCATTCTAGACGAGGAACTGGTCACAATAATGCGGCAGTGTGAGTCGGGCCACTGACAAGTTGTTTTCTGCGCAGGAGAGAAGCTCCCTTTACTTTGGGCTATCAAGCTTTGCAGAACTTTCACACTCACAAAAAACTCTATATAACACACGAGAGAAAGAAAAACTGAAAAAGCATCCTAAGACTCCTTTAAAGAAGAGAAAGAAAAACAGTGGGAAAATGATGAGGATTAGATGAACAGATTCAATTTATTCTGGGTGAATCTGTGACAGACGACTGACATTTTAGTTTTAGTTGATCAAGCTAAACTGTACCTCAACCACCTTTGCTGTGGATCTTTGTAGAAAAAAATATTTTGGAAAACAATGAATGTGAGCCTGTTGTCAGACCACACACATTCTCCAAGCTTCCTTCTTGCCTGTTGCAATTTCTCTTTCAGAAAGATTGATTATGCTCTTCTCTTTTCTTCCCCATGTTTTCCTCATCCCTCTCTTCTTTTTCTTTTACCCTCCCTCTATTTTCTTGTCTTGACGATGTTGTATGTGGAGGTGAGTTATCCATGGGCGAGCTCCAGGATCCCTTCCTCGTCAGTGTCCATCTCATCGCCGACCCCGGCCAGGGCAAGTTCCTGCAGCGAGCTGCCGATGCTGTGCTGGCGTGGGTTCACCCCGAGCTGCAGCTCTTCAGGGTCTCAGAGCGGTCCTCCGTCTCCCAGCGGCCCTGGCCCAAGCACCATCAAAATGGCGACCAGGCAACAGCCTGCCAACCCACCATAGCAGTCATTGTCTTCCTCCAGGAGGCTTATGGTGGCGAGGAGCAGATACTGATGCTGCACCGCGCTCTGCAGAGGCCACCATGGAGATACCATCACACTGAAAAAGTCAGCAACGGCCAGCGAATGCTCCCACTGTCGCCATGCAGCCAGGACTTCTTCACTCTGTCTCCTGGAACACCGCTGTGGGCCGTGCGACAGGTGCATTACGGGAAAGAAATCGTACGATTTACTGTTTACTGCCGATATGAGAATTATGTGGACATGGTGCGGCTGTACAAGCTGCTGCTTCAGCGGAGGGTAGCGCAGAAGAAGGAGGACTTTTGCTTCTTCGTAGTTTACTCCAACCCAGATATGGAGATCCAGCTGTCGTTTAAGAGGCTCCCTCGAGGTCAGCCTCTGGTGGTGCTGGAGTCAGCAGTGATGGAGGTGAGGGTACGGGATGTTGGAGTGCTGGTGCCCCTGCTGCCGCACCCCTGCAGCCCAATCAGCGAGGTCCGCTGGCAGACAGAGGACTACGATGGAAACAAGATCCTCCTGCAGGTGAGAGGGTTTTCAGATTCTGTAGTATCAGAAGTGGCAAACTGAATATACACATAAGTTACACTGAGGACATCCATCAATTACCATTTATTATACTATCTATTGTATATACACACACACATCACTTTCTATTATTAAAATAAGTTTCTATGAAGCTCTAAATATAACAAGCTAATTAGCTCAACTTGGCTTCAACATCCAGACTATTAAAAGTTTGCACAAACACACATTATCTACTGTATCTGCATCATGGCGATTACACAACACACACACACACACAATGGTCCTTGTCTGTAGGGTATCAGTTTCAGAGAGGATCTGTGTCCAGGCAGTGGAAGATAAGTCATTTTGAAAGTTCAATCGGATTAAGCATCAGTCCATTACTGGGATTGGAACAGCACTGTGGGAAACAATAATCTGATCTGTCATGACAATGGACCATATGCATGATGCTTAGCTGCCACCTGGCCTCAACTCGCAAGTTTTGGTTTATTTAAAATACAAATAATCATCCAATCTCACTTTTCAACACAAATATTTTATAGAGAATAAGAAAATATGATTGGAGAGAATCTGGAAGTACTGATTTATTTCACAGAGTATTTTGTAGCTTCAATTTCATCAGCACAACACATTATTGTAAGCTTTATGACTGGATGTTTGATTTCACTTATCTTCTCCCCATTACCTTTTATTTCTCTTAGCTTTTTTATTTTAATTTGTATTAGAGCCTGACCAATATAGATTGTATGGGCTGGTGTTGATACTGATATTAGGGAATAAATTAATTATTATTCAATTATTTAAATAATTGAATAATAATTGCTGGTTGAGCTGCGGAGATAAGTGTGTCACTCAAAAGAAAATTAATCATCAACTTCTTTTAAAATTGATGAATCACAAAAGGGAGGGGGGGGGATTCCCTGGTTTCAGATTCTCAAATGTGAATTTTTCTTTGTACTTTAGTTTTTTAAGTATTGGTGGTATTCTTTGTTTTATCTGCCTGTAAACTTCACAAATTTAGATTCTGGATGGTCACACATTAGACTATTTGAAATATTCATGTGCAGCAAACAACTGATCAATTGATCGGGAACATCATATAGATAAATCTGAGATAATTTCAGTTGAATATTCTGCTGACCTACAAATCAAATATTCAATTTATACTAATACTACTAGTTGAGGATTAATGTTCAGTTCTGCTGTTCTCAGTTCTGCTGTTCTCACTGGGGTCAGATCTCCGGCTGACCTGGCTTATCCCAAGATAACTAAAGCTTACAAGGGTAAGGGTCTGAAAATCGCCACGTCAGAAACCTCATTACCCAGCACCCTCTGCTTGCAGCTCCTCGCCAGCCTTGCAGCACGTCGTCCTCACAGAAAACTGGAAAGATCCTGTCACGTTGTATTAGCAGAAAGAGGCTTTCACCCGAACATGCACAGAAAGAGTTTTAGTAAATAACGAATGTGCTGTGGATCTGCAGCCTCTCTGGGATAACCACAAACACACACACACAGAAACTCTTTTAAATCACAGCCTCGGCAACAACAACAACAACACCGCCTCCTCCTTCCTGTATGGGACAGATAGGTATGCAGCCATACAAAGACATCGTGGTTCAGAGGAAAGAAAAGTGACAGAAGAGTAAAGAAAAAGTGAAGAAGAGAGTGAAAGGAAGATAAATGCTAGGAAGTGTTCTGCAGAGGAGAGTTCTGAAACAGATTGGAGAGAAGAGAAGAACCACCTGTGAGATGTAGAGCAGGGAGAGAGACCACACAAACACAAACATAAACATGCTTATTTACGTTCTTAGGATTGGGATGCATCAATAAAATTGCCTTGTCAAGAAAATAATTGGTAAAAGAGTTTTACACATACAGAGGATGCATATTTTGTAAGGTTTATTTATATCTGCATATTTGGAGAAATGGATGGATGAGCTGTGTATGTGTAAGCACTTTACAGTACAAGTCACATTCGTCCATTAACACACATTCATACAACACTTCTAGTGTTTTATCTATCACACTGCTGGCACAGTTACCAAGAGCAATTTTGGTTCAATTTGAACCAATTTTGGTTCAGTATCTTGCCCAAGGACAATGTGGCATTCGAACTTGAGGAGCCGGGCATTAAACAACCAGTTGACTGGTTGGTGGATGGCCCGCTCTACCTTCTGAGCCACAGCCGTCCCACATCAAACACAGAAAAGTAGCAAATTCTACATTATACACAGTGAATTGCTCAAATAATGTATGTGAGGTTTATATTCAAGTTCTTGTTAATATTAGAAACACAGACACAAGTTGTTTTCTGACTTCAGTCCATTAGGAGGATCCGGTAAATCCCGCTTCAGCTCTTCTCTGGACACTTAAAGTTTTGTTTCCAGGACATTTATTGTTGTTGAATCTGAACATATGGAAATTTGAAAACTCCCCTCCACCCCCGAAGCACTTGGAAATAATTGCCTCGAGGCTGCCGTGTGGAAAGTTAATGCCGCTGTTTGTATTGTTTGGTCTAAGAGTCATACGACAGAGCAGACGTTAGGACAGAAAACATGGAGAAACTATCAGTATCTTTTTTTTTTCAATGCACAGAGAAAGAAAACGCGGACCTGAACCCGACCTGACGGAGCCGTGAAATCAGAACCGCTGCAGCTGCCTCGCATGTTGTAAACGAAAATGTTCACGTTTATGTCAGAACTGGGGGTCTGTGATACTTTGGCGCATAAATTAAGGTGCGATATACTCGGGGCTCCTCTGGACATTAATGACTTCTCCAGCTGTTGCGCTGTGATTCATGAAGTGGTCGGGCTGAGAACAGGGGGCATGTGGGGGCTTTCCTGTAAACCGTGGGGTTCCCCTAGAGTGTGAATCCTTGTTGCACAAAGTCCACAGAGGGAGATAAAGGTCCAGTGTGGAGATGAAAGTGATCTATTGGCAGACATTTAACATAAGATATGATGTTTTCACTAGTGTTTCATTCAAATTGGACAAATTGTTGTTTTCTTTACCCTAGAATGGGTATCTGGAGCGGGTCCTCTCTACAGAGAGAGAGAGTGTTTACGGAAGCCCTGACTGGACAAACTAAACACCTTTTCAGTTTTTATTACAACTGAAGGCTGCCTCGGGTTCTCTTTCATGTTTGGAAGGGGAGAGTGAGATGAGGGGTGTTCAACTGCAACATGAAACTACACCACTAGATGTCACTAAACTCTACACACTGAACCTTTAATGGGCTTTTCATTGTTTCCCCTGTGACCTCATATTCAACTGCACAGACAGAGCTAAGAATGAAGTGATGCTGTGGTCCAAAAGCAGAATAATCTTATATACCTGCTATTTCAAAAGTTCAATTATGAAAATTCAAGCACATGAATAACGGAGAAATGTGCGAGTATGTTGGGAAAGGTTTAGAACGAGGGGTTTTGTTGTATGGTTTAAGGAAAAACTTTGAGGAACCCTTCAGAAAAACCCTGGCAACATCTCAGTTACGTTATTTGATCCCTTCTTCCTTTGGTCGGGGAAATTGTTCCAGCGCTCCATCTTGAAGGGAGTCTCAAAGCTCTTATTTCTGCATTCATCTCCGAATAGGGAGTAAAACATAAGCAGGGACAAACTTTAAAACCGTTATATGAGGAAGGCATTTAAATACACATCCGTGGGGACTTTGTCAGAGGCAGATATCACCTGAGACGAAGATTAATTTCTGGTATCGGGACTTCTTGTATCATCAGAGGAGGACCTAGGTTGCAAGGAAAAGATGCAAGTGAGGGAAACATTGAATTGAGATGTAGCCCCTTTCCCCCCTATCCTGCAGAGGGGATTCATGTGCAATACTTAAAAAAATAAGCTTCAACGAGATAATAAAGCGTCTAGATATAATTATTCTTACTGGTTAGGTTATTATTCCGCATCTGTGTGTTTGTTGGTTTGTTTGTCAGCAGGATCCCGCAAAAACTACAGAACAGATTTCCATGAAGGTATAAAGATAAAACATAGGCCAAGAAGGAACACATAGAATTTTGGTGCACATGCAGAAACTTGACTCCTCCGGCAGCATCACAGGTTCGATCCTAACCCGGTTTCTTCCCATTTCACAATGCGATCCACTGTCCTATCAATGAAATAAAGGTTGAAAATGCCCATAGAATATCTTCATTAAATAAAAAAAACCTGGGTTCTTCCTTGGCCCCTACACCACCATACAGAAAATTTGAAATAAAAACATAATCTACACGGCAGAGATGATAAAGATGTCAAATGGTTTACTTCAAATATTGCTTTCCAAAAGATGTTTCTCCCATAAGGAAAAGATTTCACCACCAAAAATGAGCTCCTTTGATGTCTCTGGTAAACCGCTCGTTAATATGACTCATATTAGTAAAGTTCCAATATACATTTAGTTTATAACCTCTTGGTTTCCCTTTTGTTTCCTACTCAGGTGCAAAGTGCTAAACACAGACAAGAACACTGCCACATATCGTCAACCGTCGCTGAATCGGCCTCGGCTCCTTCCACCTTCAACCGCACCGGTGCCTCCCAAAGGAACCGTCGGTATCATCGAGCTTCATCCCATCCTAGAGTCCACCACCACCAGACCTCCAAGTGCTCCCATGCGCAGGCCTGCGAGGAGCCAGATGAGCCGGAGCAGTGGCCCGTCTGTCACCACCAGGACAGCTGGAGGACCGAGTGGAGGGGCCACCGCTCAGGCTCTCTCTTCTCTCTGCCTAACCTCGGCTCCGGCAGCTCTCGCTCCACCTCATCCTCTCCTGGGCCCTCCTCCAGCCCCAACCACAGGAGCCACTCCCTGAACCGGAGGTCCTCCCTCATCCCGCCCTTCCGGCTCAACGTGGATGCTCTAATTGGTGCAGAGGAGACAGACGTGGACACGGGGGACCAAGTAAATGCAGGTAACAGTATGGACTTCACAGTGGTGTCTGCGTACATCAAATCCAACCTGCCACAGACTTGTAGGCCGTCATCTGCTCCACCCGAAGACATCAGACCCTCCCTTTCTCCTGGCGTCCCTGAGAACACCACCTACAAGTCAGCCACACTAGGCCGGACTCCATACAGCCTCCCCACCTATAGCACTCCCTCCACCCTGCTGTGGTCGTATCCCCATAGCCCCAGTGTGACCACAAGTGCCGCCCCGTCCCTGAGCGACGTGTCCATGAACCAGTCTGACAGTTGCAGCGTTATTAGTGCACCGGTGGAAGAAGCAGACGAAGAAGAGGACCAAGAATTCTACATCTGATCAACCTCTGTATTCTGAGAATCTGTAATCTGAAATGAGTTGCTCAGTAGTGACAGACGTCAGGGCCGAGACATTGAAAACAGCTCTATTCTGCACTCTGGTGTTTGACAGTAAAACTACAGGCCAGTGAAAACGAGCTCAAACTGTATTTAACGTTCTCGTGTATTTTTGAGTGTTGCTTTTTTTTCACATGTAGATTTAGGCTTTGTAAGTATCAGGACATATAAGTGAGTGAAGTTGAAGGACCAATCATGTAACTGTACAGATACACTATCCAATAAAACCATTTGTCTCTATTTACCCACCTTCATTTATTTAGATGCTTAAAATAAATAAATCAACCAAGTCACTATGGCTGTAGAAAAATGTATAATTCTTCTTTAGTGTGGCTAATGCAAAGTAATTAAAAAATCCATGTATATGCTTTGCAGCTCATTGGTTTTCATAAGGGGGATAGAAAATGTATCAGAGCACCTTGTCAGATTCGTATGCCTCCGCGCTTGTGACTGCAGTTTGCCGGAGGCTTTATGTTTTCGTGTTGTCCTTAAGTCGGTCTCATTCCTGTGAACGCAATATATAACAATGCCTTCAGGGAATTGCCTCAAATTTGGTACAAATATTCACTTGGACCCAAGTATGACCTCTTTGGATGTTGGTGGTTAGACTAGACAACTTTGCCTTTAATTTTCTCAAAAATTCGACAATAAAATCTTCTGAAACTTGACATGCTGACAGTGGGGGTCACCATGAACAATAGTGAGGTGAAATATCTGAGTCACCTTTTAAGGATTTTGCCATGCCTCCACAGTGGCAACAGCCAGCGGACAGAGGCATTATGTTTTCGAGTTGTCTGTCCTTCTGTACCAGCTTGAAAGACAAAACTTACACTTTTGAGCAGTTCAGTGCTGTCCTCTTGGGTTCATCTTTGAGGCAAGAGATTTTATTTGAACATTTATTACCACATGTAGTGATTTTATTATAATTAAAGAGCTGTATCTTGGATTTTAAGAAATCTGTTGATGATTCATCCTGTTGTGTTACACAGAGCATTGGAGCTGTTTCAGTGAGGCCTGGGGGGGGGGGGGTATCTTTAATAACCTCAGCCTATGAAATCTTCTCTCCAAAGTCTGAGTACTTAGGAGGTCAAGGAGGGGAATCCTGGGCACACCGGTTGTCAAGGCATCCCTGCAGAGGTGGTGTCATCGTGGACCAATCAACATGGAGAGCAAGGTAGTGTATAACGTCTACAGTGCAAAGGTCACACATGAGGAGGCCTGGGAAAAAAATCAGTTTGCAAGTTAAAATTCTGAGACTTTGACAAACTTTATACAACAATTTTTGTCATTCTTACAGTTTGTGCTTGAAGGCGGACGACATCTCAACATAAATTTTTTTTCGAAGTTTAAGGTTTTATTGTCATGTGTTATTCAACACAAGGGGAACAGCAAAATAAAAAGCAATAACAACAATGCTATAAAAAATATAAAGCAAAAAATCATATCATAAAATCATATACATTACTATATTCATGTGCATAATTTATACAAGTGTACACTATTCAAGTATACATATATGTTTTACTAGGGTAATATATGTGATGTAACCTCTATTGAAAATTTTGTTGTGGTTTTTATATTGGCTATCAGTGATTATTATTATTATTGTAATTATTTTTATTTTTATTATTATTATTATTATTATTATATGACCCAGTCCTCACCGACCTGAACTGCATCATCAATACAAAAGAGAACTCTTCACTTTAGCACTAAATGGCAGCAGATGGAGCTGTATAGCAACAGAAACAAGTTAAACACGTTTCTACAAGTCCAACTATTCAACAGTTCAATAACTTTAATAATCTTAAAAAGTTTCCCAAACCTGATTTACTGTTCACAGAACCAATGAGATCTTAACTCTTTTCCTGGCTGTTTTATTCTACATCGCCTCAACATTAGAGAACATTTATTTCCCCTCATGTCCTCATCATCGTCACCATCAACATCACCTGCTGTGTTGTCACTAAAATAACAACAGCCGACATTTTTCCCATGGTTCTTCGGGGCCACGCTCGTGCTCCTGTTGGTTGAAGCCTCTTTGGGACACATCCCCTCACGTCGCCCCTCTCCCAGTGCCAGCACTAGTGGCTCTAATCCGCCGTGGCGTACCTGGCAGATCGCTCTGGCGACACCGGCGTTGTTGCAGCCTGGCCCGGCCCCACACACCAGCATCCCCTCTAATCCCTCCCCGCCTGAACGGCCCAAAGGCCCCGGAGCTCGACGGGAAGTAGGGCACTGGAGGTGAAGCAGAATGAGTCCTTAGTCGTGTGCTGTGCTCAGTGCATCTCTGCTGAGGAATCACCAATTTCCCTCATACAGGCTGCGTCCAAACTGACTGCAATATTCTTAACTTTGCCAGTATTTCTTCTTTTCTTCTTTTTACTCTTCATCTTTATCTTCTTGTCTCAGTCTTGTTCATCTTTGCTTCCTCTTCACATCTGCTTCCTCTTTTTAATTGTTAACTCCGCAATGGATGATATGTTTGTTTGTTGGTGGGGGTTTTTTGACCGCGGGATTATGCAGAAACTAGGGAACATATTTCCTCCTAACTTGGTGGAAGGATGAGTCATGGACCTGGAAAGAATCCATTTAATTTGGCCCTCAACCTTTGCCTTGGCATTAATATTGATGAAAAAAATCAGGTACATAAAGAGGTTTGATAATTATGAGTGTTTGCAATGTGATGCAGCTTTGTTTTTGGATATTTGCAGTTTTACACAAAAACTACTGAACCGATTCCTATACCCAGCAGAGGGTTGGGGCCTGGGTCTAAGAAGAACCCCTTAAATTTAGGTGCGGATGCATTTAGGCAGCAGATTCAGAATTTTCTTTTCAATTTCTTTAGCTATGTATTATGACAAATAAATAATTTAGGTTACAAGACAACTTCTTCTTCAGTCTTTCCTCTACTCTTCTTCTGTTGTTGTCATAATTCCTTCTTCGGGTGCTTTCCTCTTAGTTGGATGAACCTTGAATCACAAGGAATCAAACCCCAGAGTGTGTTTGTGGTGCAGTTTCTTCTGTGAACTCCTCCACCTTCTACTCCCTCTCAATTCATTATCATTTCTTTCCCCTGCCCGGTCAAAGGTCACGAGTTGGAGAAGTGTGAATGGAGAGCCTGGGGACAGTCTCCACCAGTTAGGGATTAAGTTGCTGCTGTGTGGAGAAAGGTGGAGGCGTCGCAGAGTCACACAGACAATCATCCATGCACATATTTGGTGACGGAAGGAGAAATTCTCATGGAGCAGCGACAATAAGCTGCTGGAAACACAGACTGACAGGCACGTGTTGGGAATTAGTATCATTGTTATGGACATTTCTTATATGACATTAACACCTACCAACGACAACTTACACTGAAATAATCACTTTCTATACAGATGGCTGCCTGAAACAATTGTTACTGTACTAGAGAAGACTTTTAAATCTTAAAATTATTATAACAGCTTGTGACCAAAGAGAGATGCAGGAAAAAAGTAAACAGTTGAAGTCTGTTGAATAGAAAATAAATTAACATCTGTTTTTAGCATCATAGTAGTCTTTTTCTCATCGTTTGAGTTTGAAGGGGATTGGCTGAGTTGCAAATCTCGGGTTAATTGGAGACTCTAAACAGCCTGAGGATGTGATTGGTTGTTTGTCTCTGTCAGCTTGGATTGGCTCCAAATACACCCCAAAGGACAGATTTCCATGAAACTTGATAGAGGTATTGTAGTATGGACCGAGAAAGATGCTGCATAATTTGATGCTGCTTGATTACATTTTACAGGATTGTGGGGTTTGGGCACAGTATGTGCTTGTGTTGAAATGCTTTTAAAGAGTTTATTCTTGATTTGTCATTGGCTTGTAGAGACGGCTCAGTATTGGATGCAGCCTGAAACATGTTGGCATTCCGGGTCAGTACCTCAGCTTGGCCGGGCTGTAACCGAGTGGCAGCTGACAAAACAGTGGGTTGAACTCGCAGCTCAAAGAGCACTGAGGGTGACTGTGTTGTTAATATTAGCAAGTTGTAATGAAATAGTGCCAAGGCCACATCACCACCTGCACAGATGAGTGAAGAGCGTGCGGGTCTTGTCGGGCCGAGGCCTCCTAAGCTCTGCTCCACCTTCCACCGCAAGACCTTAAGCAGCAGCACTTTGCTGTGTAGTCGCTCCAGGGATCAGACACAGGGAGCACAAATCATTATTTCCCCTTCACAAATATGAACCTCTAAACATAATGTTCCTCCAAAGGCCTCACGACCGCCAAGATAAAAAGCTGCTGTTTGTGGTGGCATCTCTTCAGATGATTGTCTTTGGTCAGTTACCGTGACGTCTCATCTCCTCCGCCCTTAAAATTCCAAATTCCAGCGTCCGGAGTCGGGGCATTTGGTTTTGAAGAATGTGGCGATTACATTTAATGAAGCCGAGCCATGGCTCCACTAATTAGTCGAGTCCAGTAATGGCCGGAATCCCCTGTCGGACAAAGCAGCCAAATACCTGATAGCTACCAATCATGTTCTTTCCTTCATGGGAAAAAATGTCCACAATTTATTTTGCTGACTTTCATTTCCCCAATTAAGAGGGACAGTCGAGGGGAGATCATTCCACTGCAGATTGATTTTAGGAGAAATACAGAGATATTACATCACTATCACCAGTTCTTCAGTCTTTGTTCTGCTTTAATAAAGTGCATGTCAAGGTGTTCCAGGGTTAATATATATATATGAATTGAATTGATTGAATTTTTCCCAAAATGCATGGTCCCCAGACGATGGATTGCAATCCCCTGTTTTCCTTCAGGGCCACCATGAAGTTTAAATTTTAGATTTTGAGTGAAATGTTTTAACAACTACAAACACTTGTGTTCCCCTGAGAATTATCAGGTCAAACTACTCATCTTGCGCCGATTAGCTTAATGTAAGCATGCTGACATGTTAAATGAAGATGATAAACACGGAAAACATGAGAACTAAAAAGCATTGGCATGTTAACATAATTCAACCCAAGTGTTAGCATATAGCTCAAAGCACTGGTGTATTTTAGTTCAGCCACACAGAGCTGCTAGACTAGATTCATGGTCTCCAGATGATTACGTTTCCCTTGATTTTTCCTTCAATGCCATCATGATGATCTGATTAGCTTAATGTTAGCATGCTGACATGCTAAATTATAATGGTGAAATCTGGAAAACATTGAGATGTGTTAGTATATTTCAATGCTAGTGTTAGCATTTAACGCAAAGTTAAACGTCTGTGCTTGAGAGCAGCCTCACAGAGCTGCTAGCGTGACTGTAGACTCTTGTTTTTAAAATTCATGGTCCACAGATGATGTACCATAATGATATCTCCCTTGACTGTTCCCTTATTGGCATCACAATGATCTAGCTTAATGTATGCACGCTGACATTAGCTGATGTGCTAACATTAAGATGGTGATTGTGGAAATTATTGAGATGTGTCAGCCCATTTCCATGCTAGTATTAGCATTTAGCTTAAATGAGGCTGCTGCTGTAAGGGAGAGTGGGGTAATGTGGGACATCGGGTAATGTGAGATACCCCCTGTATCTAGGCAACGGAACACATTTGTGGTCATGTGACTATTATGTTTTCAAGCTCCTCCCATTCCTCCCTTGCCATGAAGGAGAAGTTTGTGCTGCTGCTGTGGAAAGTATGTTTTTTCACAAAAATGTCTTGCTTTGAACTAAATCAACTGTTGAGTCAAAACAAATTGAATCAGGTAGACAGACTTATATCATACATGTTGTTGAACTTCCAACATATAAAACCATGTGATTGATGCTAGCTGAAGATTAGCCTGAATTGATAAGAGATGTTGTTTTTTCTAAAACGGTGGCTGTGGGGTAAAGTGGGACAAATGCTGTGGGGTAAAGTGAGACACTGTCTGAGACACTGTCTCACTTTACCCCACCATGAAGCACAAGTTAGGTTTAGTCTTAAACATATTTTAGTGTTATATTTCATTATATATGTTTTATTTTTAATGTCATAAACATTGTAGAAAAGCTATCATGCCAAGAAACTATACACCAGGAAGACAACCTGGGGCCAAACACCCCTCGCAGAGATGGAGAGAGCAGCCGCTGAGGTCATGCAAGGAAAGAAGTCCTTGAGAAAAGCTGGAAGGGATAGAAATATTGATAAGACAACCCTCAAAAGATTCATAAAGAAAAAAGAGAAAGGGAAAGTAAAATCAGTAACCTGGGGTGCAGTAGCTGAGGCAAAGAGAATATTCACAGATGAGATGGAGGAGGAGCTTGCCAAACACTTGAAACAACTAGCTGACCAGTTCCATGGCCTTGCGCCAGTTAAGTGCTGTGAACTGGCATTTTAATACGCAGAGAAAAACAATATCCCTGTCCCTGCCAATTGGACAGAGAAACAATGTGCAGGTAAGCTAGGGTGTGCAAGAGATCACATGAATCATAATAATCATAAATATGCTTAATTGACCAATCCCCATGATGCTGTTACTAGTCCGATATTAGTTTTGGAATGTGTGGTTGTCAATCTAGCTGTCAGGATTTTAACTATTACAACATGTGTTGTTATGGTAGTTTTAAAATGGAAAAGGTAAGTGGACCACTTTACCCCGTAGCTGTTGTTCATCACATCGTCCACGATGAGTGAGTCCGTCCGTCCACATTCCAGAGTAACAGCAATTAGAAACGCTGACGCAGCAGCGTGACACTCGGAGCAGAAATATCTTTTGATCAACACAACTAAAGGACAAATGACTTGTATAACACAACCGATGTCTTAGTGTGAGGGTGAGAATTTAAAACCCGAAAAGAAAAGTCCATGGAAAATGTTTTAAATCAATATAATATATTATGATATACTAAGTAGTTGTAAACACCATTTCAAGTAACAGAGACCAGTTTAGAAATGCTCGTTCTAATACATGTTTGTGTCCCCATGCCATCCATTTTTCTTTGGGGGCCCTGGGGACAAAAAGTTGTTAGTTGCCCCTCACTTCTCTACTGCCTTTTGGTAATTGATAAATTATGAACGAATATGGACCAAAATCAAAGCATTTTCTTAGGCAAATAGACCAGACAGATAATAATAATGACAATAATAGTATTAATAATAATAATAATAATAATAATAATAATAATAATAATAATAACTTACAAAGTGCTTCACAAATTCCGTAACAAAAAATCAATAAACTAAAATTAACTTTTTACTAGCATCCATATTTACTTTTGCCTTGTGCAACTCATGTAGTAGACTTTACATTGGAAATTGTCACACGTTTAAAAATAACTTGTCTAGGTTGTAGGATAATTTTTTTTAATCAAAACCTCTGTAAATCAGAATGAATAGTTGAAAGAGGAAGAACTGACTGTGCTCATAGATTGAGTTTTCCTGTCAGAGGTTTCTGGATTTTGGCGGTCATGGGAAAAATGCCTTTTGGTTCACCAATTGCAGTACCGCATGTGGCCACTGTGATACATTTGCATGATCAGGAGAAACGATTAACAAGAGTCGGCTGTTTTAAGATATGAGAGCTATCGCCAGCTAATCTCAAAGATTGGAAGCAATTGCTATCTTGAAAAACTGAATCGCTTTCTGAATGGCTAATAAATTATTATATATGCTTTATGGATTGGAAAGTTACTTGTCACATACAAAAATTGTTGCCAGATTGTGGGAAATTCTCCTCTATGATCACTCTTTAATTCTTCCCTTTCAATGTATTGACCACTGACCTTTTAAAAGACACATCTGGAGCAAAATGCATTTACATAAAACTCAATATTTGGCCCTACAGATTTGATTTATTACAGAATTTTTTTTTATTATTGATTGGTTACCTTTTAGGATTCCGTTTTAAATTGAACGGCGGATTAACACAGATTGAGAACCCCACTACCATTATGAATGGCTTGACTATAAAATTATGACAGCGAGAAACGTGGTGTCCAATCTTAAGGACTTTATAAGGGTATACTACGGGAATTGGTGTGCTAACAAAGGGTTACGCCACCACCTGGCAACCACAAACATTTTTTTCTAATATCAATCAATCAAATCAAATTGTATTTATATAGTCCATATTCACAAATCACAATTTGTCTCATAGGGCTTTAACATTGTAGGACATCCTCTGTCCTTAACCCTCAACAAGAGTAAGAAAAAACTACTAAAAACCCTTCTAACAGGGTAAAAAGAACGTAGAAATCTCAGAGAGATCCACATGTGAGGGATCCCTCTCCCAGGATGGGGGTGAAGTGCAATAGATGTCAAGTGTACTATATATCAAGCAGTCCTGCCACAATCATAGTCTATGGTCAGCAGCCAGCAAGATCATAATCCACCATCAAGATCGGATGCCACTATAGTCCACTGTCATTGTCCACTGCCGCCAATTAGGATCCATCATCAGCTGCCACCTTGGTCGTGGTCCACCACCATTATCAGAGGCCAACGGTAAAGGATCCGCCATTGTTATTACGATAAGCCATTACGATACAGAATACGCCAAACTGGATCCAAGATTACGATCTCTGATACGCGATCCACAGATCGTAATCCATGATGTGGCCACATCTGAGGCCCTGGATCTGCGGGGCGATAAGGCAAAGGGACTCCGGGGAGGGGGTCAAACATGCATTGATATGATTATGAATTACTTTGATGTGATAATGATTTGAGATGAAGCACCAATAAACTATTATTAACTATATTAACCTTTCATAAAGCCAATAATTAAATCCGCCACGTCTTTGTCAATGCTGTCTCACCATATATTAACAGACACATTAGATCACACACATTGGTTTTAAATTAGATTATTAGTTATTTGATTAATTAATTGCTGGTATGTGGATTCCAGAGCTGTGTTAGCTGTTTCCCTCTGTTTTCAAGACATTATGCTAAATTAACTTTAAAAATGTTGGTAGAATATCACGGGGAAAAGAGAAGAAGTTAATTATGTTTCACATCATATTTATAATCATTTTACATTTTTATTCTCCAATTAGTTTGTTCATCTGACTGGAATTTGTTTCCGAGGCCTAATAATAGTTTCCAACAAATTATGCACTACAATTAAAATTGCAAAGAGCGTGCACCCGTGCCATGTTGGGCAGTGTGCGCGCGTGTGTGTGTGTGTTTTGGCCTGGTTTGGGATTTGCTGCTCGGTGACATGCCTCCCTCCGCCTGGCTCCTTATAGCCCCGGGTAGGCAGGAGTCCCGGACGAGTGGTACGGACATCGCCGACGGAGACCGGCGGAGCGTTCCCCTTTAAACAAGGTCTTATGACTGCAGGCTGCCTCAGTGAGACAGACTGACAGCCGGGGACAAGTGGACACTTCTCCCGCTGCACAGGCTGGAGGGTCGCTGGACTCACACGGACTCACCTCAGCCGTCTGCAGGTAGGAGCTGAAACCCTCATCTGCATCGCATCAGAGAACATGCACTTTTAAATGATACTGACAAGGACAAGACAGTCAATTATGTCTGAAGTCCATTGGGATAAACGATCTTATTGTGGTATTTATGTTTATTTGATTTTGACATTGTAATGCTGAGAATACAGCTTTCAACCACTTAAAAGTACACAAATATTCGAATGAAAGAATTTATGAAAGTATAAATGAAAGTAAGATCTCGTTTTGACCACTTGATATTATGCAGGGTAATTTAATCAATGTAAAAATATATTTAACAAGATAATCCTACATTATGAAAATCGGAGGAGTATTTTAAAAACATAATCTGCAAGGCCAAGTTTTATCACAAATTGTTTACTATCATAATAATAATGATACAATCAATCATTGTCAACATGTATGCTCCTTTATTATTTCGACAGAGTATATGTTTAATATAGCGTACACCCAATCAAAGTACTTAAGTACAGCAAGTTGTTACTTTTTGCAACTGCTGTTTTGATAAAGCTATAGACCTATACACTGCAAGCACGCTGCTTTGGCTTTCTCACAGTGATATTTCATGCTATTTTAAAACCCACTGATTGTGCTGTGTTTATTTCATCAGTTATTTGCATATATTCTGTACCAAAACACAATTAATAAAGATTCAAATATATGTATTTTATGTTGAACAGGCAGCACCTACAGTGTTTTCTTCTGGACTATGTCTTAAAATGCCCAATGTTAGTGTAGATTATCACAATATTGCAAATGTTCAATGCAATGATGTTTCAACACATGCAAATCAAGAGTTTCTGTAATATGATCCTATCATGACTGTCCACTGGGTGACAGCTCTGAACCTGATTTAATATATCTTCTTTTCTTTCAGGATTTTGTTTTCCAGACCACCTGTTGCACCCTGAGGACACTTCCCTTCCTGAGCCTCTGAGGAAATGCATCGCCCGCCGGTGGCTTCACTCCTTATTTGCTTATGGTTGGTGGAGAGGAGCCACTGTAACGGCAGCCTGCAGGAGAGCATGGGAGTGCTGCACACCAGGTTCGCCCTCAGCCTCTACCAGACGCTCACCGAGACGGAGAACAACTCCAACCTGATCGTGTCTCCTGTGAGCGTCTCCTTGTCTCTGGGTCTGCTGCAGTTTGGGGCCAGGGGCAACACGCTCGCTCAGCTGGAGGGGACGCTGGGTTACAACGTCAACGGTAGGGTCCGTCTGAAGGGAGAAAGGGTTTTTTCTTGAGTTTGCATGAGCTGCTCTTCATGCTGTGAGAGCGTTGGTGGAGAGGTTGTCGGTGGCCCTCAGTGCTGCTGGTACCAGGTGGTGTGTAGCGGTGCTGCAGCTGCTGTTGGCCCTACAGGGCTCAGTGGTGTCTGGAGCGGTAATACCTGCCTCCACACCAACTCTAATCTCATTAACCACCCCTGCAGCTTGGCCCTGGGGTCGAGAGGTCACTCTGTTTCGTTACAAACAAAGAGTGATTTCCAGCTGCTGTTTCTATTACGTCCATGATTTGTTCTCACACACATGATGGAGGTCCGGGGCGGAGGTGGATGATACTGGGATCTGGTTAAGAACCATGGCTAAGCTTGAAAACCATCATAGTCCTGTTTTGACTACAGCTGTTTTCTATATTTGTTATGTCTATAAAATGTCAGGAAATAGTAAATATGCCAAACACCATGAGAGAACATGTGTTTTTACTGAGGATCATTTTATTTGTAAATGTTTGGAGTTCACCAGGCTATGAGAGATTGAGAGTTAACCAAGGCTCAAATTACTTAAACTCAGTTTTTCTTTTGCACGTAGATGCTGTGACTTCAAGTTGATTGTTGCCAAAACAGGCAAGATGTTGTTGAGCTGAAAAATTGAAGTCATGATTATTTTATCGGGGGATATAACAAGACTCTTACTCACGGCTTTTGCAGCAGCAGTGATGATGATGTGATGAGATGTGAAAGCCGAGCAAAAAACCTTCCTGTGCATATCGGTTTTCTAAGAAGTTTGAACTTGCTTCATTAACCTGGCACGGCTTGTGACGTTCCACCACATCTGACCTGTCCTCCATGTTTTCTTTTCTCACAGACGCTCAGGTACATGACCTCCTGTTGCACTCCCAGGATGACGAGAGCAACACCAGCCAGGGGATGTGGCTGCAGCAGACGTGCACGTTATTCATCCAGAGTGGTGTCCAGCTCCTGACTGAGTTCACACAGCACGCAGCCGTCTGGGCCAACACCAGTGTGGTCCGGGCCAACTTCAGCCAACCCAACCACACCCGCAGCCCACAGGAGAGACCGAACCATAACCATGGTAATCCATCTTTATAAAGCAGTTCACAGTCAATTTCCGAATCTTATAATGAAATTTATGGAATTACCTTGTGTTATAGGAAATTATTATATTATTACCTCTGCCGGTTCCTTTAGTCTGTTTCAGCTCCTTGTTTTGATTTTATGGCTCATTCACTTAGACGTGCTGCAGGCAGCTGTTTTCAACAGCTCTGATAAACCGATTGCATGATACCCACCCACCAAACTGAGAACAGGGAAAGTTAAGTACTAGTTCGCCCGAGAGGCAATTTCCCCCCCTCAGGAGCTAAAAATGACTAGCCTGGATGCCAGACAAACTTAGCCCCCTGCCCAAAACATTTGAGGTCGGGAAGTTCGGTCTGGAGTCGCTCCGTTGGGGAGAAATTATGCCCCAACAGAAACTGTTCGGACCAATCAGATTGTCAGGGCGTGCTTTATACGATGATGGACAGATGATCAACAGTAACGTAATCAACCACGTCATCAAAGTGCGCTTGGGTTGAATTCGTTTTCAACAAACATACCTGCCGCTGGAGAGCTGAGATGTGTAGATGCTGCCATTGAGTCTGTTTTAGAAGACATCGACAGCGCATTCATTTTGAAAGAGGAACAGAGAACGTGGAGGCGACGCCAAAGCACCGCGCTAATCCCTATCGCCCCGGCGCTAGGCTGTTCACAACGGACAGTGAAGCGATGCTGAACCGCCGGGCAGCGCTAATAATATCACCCGTTGATCCAGTAGGATTCAAGCATATACTTGTTGCTCCAACATTAAGCAAAAGCGTCCCAACATTTGTCTTTTTTGGTGTTGTCTTTATACAACATGTTCCGAGGATCATACCACTCACTGTACTTCTCCACTTCAATTATTAATTTAATGTCATCCATGTTGAAGAACTTCTCCGCTGTTTTCTCTGTTAAATGTCGGGTGTCGAGGGTAAATTACGTATTCTCCACTCAAGGCCGAATTATAGTCGGGTTGTACGCATGCACGCATGCACGCAAGACACGCAACTGATAAGGACCCATTCAACCAAAGATATTCTTATTTCTATTAAATATAATATCGCAGGAGAAAGTATAATTTTAGAAGAAAAAAAAAGGGAAATGTGATTTTTACTAGCGCCTGAGATGTTTGACGACTGATTCGTATATTTTGTCTGTTTTCTCTACCTTAATGTCATGGTGTCATTTACAGAAACCTTAAAGTCAGTTATCAGTAACATTTTCACATTCTTCTCTTCATTGCATCTGACCACATGCGTTACGTACTGTGGAGATTGCTGACTTCTGAAAGATGATTTGCTAACCAAATTACGTTATCACTCAACTCTGACCCTCCCTTGTTTACTTCCAGATGAGACGTGGCCCCTCCAGGCAGGAAGCAGCAGCGGGGAGCTGTCGGGCTCGGGCGAGGCCCAGACGGAGGCTTTGTGGTGGGGCCACCGGCTGCAGATGGCCCTGGTCAACACGGTGGCCTTCAGGGGCGTCTGGCAGAAACACTTCCTCTTCACCAACACCCAGAACCTTCCCTTCACCCTCTCCGACGGGAGCGCTATCAAGGTGCCCATGATGTACCAGGCCACAGAGGTCAGCTTCGGTAAGAGACAGCTTTCCTCCCTCAATTCATCCATCCATCCATTCGTCCATCAACTCATCCATCCATCCATCCATTCATCCATCAATTCATCCATCCATCCCTCCCACGATCAATCCATCAATCCATCAATCCATCAATCCATCAATCCATCAATTCAGGAAAAATTTGCAATTTCAGGTCTTTAATTAGGTCACTGGTTAAAAGTGTTTTGATATTAGACAGTGTAATAAACCAATGAAACCAGAAATTTGTGAAAAATCTTATCTCATAATGTTAAACAGGTTTAGTCTGTTAGTCCAAATCCACACCAAAATTTAATGGGATCTTTTTTGGCTCATGTCTCATTCTTCCATCAATAAATCTGAGTTTTTGCGTAACCCTGACGGGGGGAAATAGTAATGAATCAATGGAAAGATGTTTTAAGTTGCACATGTGAACTTGTTTGCAGGTCAGTTCAGGACGGCATCAGACCTGCGTTACACCGTGCTGGAGCTGCCTTACCTGGGCCGCTCCCTGAGCCTGCAGTTGGTCCTTCCCGGCGAGAGGAAGACGCAGCTGTCCTCCCTTGACTCCCAGCTCAACGCTCGCCAACTGGCGTCCTGGGACACTGGCCTACGCAGAACCAAGATGGACATTTTCCTGCCCAGGTGGAGATCACACGCTTCTATTAAAATATTGATTTAGATGACTCATCACCAAGTGTAGATCAATTCTAGAGAAGCAAGAGGACCCCCTTCATTTCAAATCTAACATTCATTTTTAAAACAATATTTTATTGCTTTTTATTTATTCTTCGATTGATTTATTGTTGCATCATGTGTTATTGTTGTATATATATTTTTTTTTATCTGTGCTCTGCTACATTCCAAATTTCCCCTAGTGGAACATGAAGTACTGAACTGAACAGACTTGATGGAGATGATGTACAAACTCTTTTCCCCCCTCTTGTATTTACAGGTTCAGGATGCAGAACAAGTTTAACCTGAGGTCGGTGTTTCCCGCCATGGGCATCAGTGACGCCTTTAACCCAACAGCGGCTGACTTCACTGGGATTTCAGGTCAATACGTCAGACAGTATTGCTTTTTATCACAGTTCTTAAAGGTCACAGGTCGCACAGTGGTTACTGTAGCTGACAGTTTCTTTCTTTCTGCAGTGGAGGAGGGCCTTTATGTATCTGATGCTTTCCATGAAGTGAGGATAGAAGTCACAGAAGACGGGACAAAGGCTGCTGCTGCCACAGGTAGAAAGGAAACATCCTGTAGCACCGATAATAAGACAGAGCCCAATGGAAGGTTTGCTAAAAAAAGGAATTTCTATTGCAGCTATGGTGCTACTGAAACGATCCCGTGCTCCTGTTTTCAAGGCGGACCGGCCGTTCTTGTTTCTGCTGCGACAGGTTAACACAGGTATTTACTTCTCACTGTAGATAAGTCCAACTGTTCACAGTCCAGGCTGCAGGGAGGCCTCCGGACATGACCATTCCAGATGTTCTGCATGATTTAGCTCAATTATCGTTTACATCATCGTGCAAATCGTGTTGCAGTGATTATTTTTCAATGAACTCTACCAGAAAGTCGTAGCTGCAGATACCTGAGACCTGCATGTGTTGTGTGATGCATCAAAATGAACTTGAAGTCTGCATCGATTTGAGTTTAAAACCACCATAACCCTCTGGGTATCCAAAGCCCAAGACTGCATCATATTCCGCTTTGACTCCGCTGTTGTCCCAAAACTGACAAACATTACACATCAGTGAGGCACACAGAAGAACTGGGTGACATTCCTTCACTGCAATTATCATATGCTTTATTTGAATCTATCCTCCTACAATAAATACATCAATTGTGCATAAATCCACCTCTCAAAATAGTTTATATATAATAAAAAGCTGTCCAGCTGTTTTTGTAATGATGTAACAGTATCTGTGAACTATTGTTTGAGAGATTTATGTCCTCAGTGGGAACAACGTGGGTTTAGAGCTGAGAGTCAGACAGAGCAGGAAGTCATAAATTACTGAGAGATGGACAAATTTTTTTGCTTCATAGTTTTTGGTCACGGTTGTAAAATTCATTCTTCGGTTTGTCAAAAATGTAAGTGATCCTGATATGTAGAAAAACAAAACCAGTCAGTTATATTATTAAATATAATTAATTTAAAGTTAAACCCCAAATGTGCAGGATTGAAATATTTCTGTCTTTGGTGACTTCTAGTGGTGAGGTTAGACAGCCACAGATGGACGACATGGCAGCACTTCGGTCTCCTCCATATTAAAGAATGGGACATAGGCCAAATAATTAATTTGGCCTAATTCTAATTGGTTTTAATAAGTTCTAAAAACGTAGTGAAAGTCATGAATGGTTGCTGAGACTGACTCGTGATTGGTCGAGCATGTGTATTGGCGGGACCTTGATATCGCAACTCCACACCATGATCCCTACAGCACAGACTCTGGCTCCAAATTACGGCAAAAGATGTCAGCAGCACCCGTGTGTAGGATTTTTTGGCTTCATTTTTGTCCAGTGGTAGGAAGTGGAGACACGGTGTTCATCTTTATTTACATTCTATGGTCTAGAATCAGTGATAGACGTATAAACTGTGAATAAACATGGACAATGTGTCTCCTCTTCCTCATGTTGTACAGAAATAAAGCAAAAATATCCCAGTATAGGAGGAAGGGTATACTGCAGCCAGCCACCAGGAGGGGATCAAGATAGTGGCTTCACTTTTGGGAAGCTGTCATTTCGTCTATCTTTATTTACATGTCTTCAGGGAAATTATCTGATACATTTTATAGAAAGTGACTGAGAATAAAACCGTGGTATGATCCTTTAAACTTAATTCCTTCTTTTTGTTGTGTTCCTGATTTTAGGATCAGTCTTATTCATGGGCCGAGTGATGAACCCAGCAGACCAAGCACCCTGAAATTCATTCATACCCTGACCCCTATTTCACTACTGGTATTTATTTGTGGACCAACAGGAGGGTCCACGGACACTTCAGGAAGAGGGACAATATTTTTGTACATATCTGTAAATAAAATTTTAATACATGTTTTTACATTTTGGGCTGTTTTGATGCTGATCCTTTCATTTTTGTGGATTAAAGTCTAATTTCTGCCTGTTGCACAAACAAGCACACACAGAGTCACAGCTATACATAACACTTTATTTACATGGGCCTTCACAGTGTAAAATAGAAACTTTATTCATGGAAATACTTACAAAAAGGCCATTTTACGCAGGACATTCTCTTTAAATAGTACTCTAGGGTTATTTACATCTTTACAGTGTATTGAAAATACTCTTTTGGTAGCGGCCTCTTCACAAAGAAAGACAAGTATGGCAGATTTTGGTCCCTGTCCGGGGGGGGGGGGGGGGGGGAGAGAGAAAGAGGAGAGATCAGAAAAAGGACAGCCCCCTGAATCATCAGAAATCAACTCTTGACCTCACTTCAGATTATTTGTGTATATTTGAGAAAACTGAAGAGAAAAAAATTCTTCTGCCACAACAAAAAAATAGTTTTCTTTTCTTTTAAATTATATTAAATAAAAATTCTCAAATTTACACAAGTGCATTCACAGTTAAGTGCCAAGAAGTCGGTTTGAGATCCACGGCAGGTAGACTGGGAGCAGGATTAACGGTATTTGGCAGCGACCAGCACATTGGGACAAGCTAGCATCCGAGAACTCAGTTCGTCAACACTCCAGTGGAAGATGGTCGGTGTTGCCCATCAGCTGTTTCACACTAAAGTAAGAGTTGTGTGGTAGGGGAGGAATTAATGTTGCTCCAACGTTATTGCTGATGGTGATGCATTTAGTATCAGTTCCTGAGCTTTTTGTCCCTGTATTTCAACATTTATTATCAATAATGTTCAAGCATTCACAATTATTTACTTTTTACCGTGTTGCCCTCTCTAAGAACCTGCACTGCAAAAGCCTTTGAATCTTTAAGTTCACTGTCTGCAAATGTAATGAAAGCAGTGGATCTTTTTTCCCTCAGGAGGAAGAACAATTATTCTTTCTTTTACGTTACACCCCAGTTGACAAAGTCGAGATCTGAAATTGAAGCATTATGAATATTAATTCCATTTAAGAGTTAAGCAGTGGAGTGCTTTAGTTAGCGGAGTGTGGAAATTAGATTTCAACAGTTGCAAATGATGAGGAGTCTCATCCTCCCACAAAAAAATGAAAACCGAACCTGAAATAGAAGTAAACGAATAAAAAGAATAATAACCTATTTTTTTACGTCTGGATCCAATCTGACCCCGAGTTGGAGGAAAACATGCACATGTGAAGCTCTTCCTTTTTTTGTTGGCCTATAACATTATGACAGAGAAATCAGGATTGAACTTCGCATCAAGGAGCAGGGTACGCTGCAGAAATGTCCCTCGTTTACTCCTCTTCCCCACTTGAGGGACTATTCTCTTTCATTTGTCGCTTAAAAACAAAAGATCAAATGTAGGGGTGGAGAATAATCAAAGGGAACGCCTGAGGATGAATTCACAGTTCTGATAATGACCGTGGCGGAATTTTCAACAGGCCTGATTGCATAGGCAAACACTTCACCTGCAGCGACAAAGATGATTCCTCTCTCCCCCTTTCTAATATCTGAACAATGCACCTGTATCATCCAGAGTCAACGCTGCTTCTAGTTTATACTGTGTGTAACCCAACACATAAATGAAGAGAGTCCACCTCACGGGTGAACGATCTGAGAGCTGGATGCCGTCTCCGCAGGGGCCCATATACACAGGGGGGAGGAGGGGAAGAGGTGTGTGTGTGTGTGTGTGGGGGGGGGGGTAAGTTCAGTCTGGGATCACTTCGGTCTCAGAGCGGGTCCACGATGTTCATGTTCATGGATCTGATGTGAATCTCCTCCAGGAAGTTTTCCAGCTGCTCGATGAGAACACGCTTCTTGAACCTGCAGAAAACAAATGTTATCTTTAATTTGTTTAGAGGAAACAGTTTTTACATTGATATTTGTATTTGATATTTTCTTTATTATGTGATAACACTGAGATGTTTTGCTGCTGATTCCAGCCCTGGAATCAGCAGCAGAAGTGGAGAGCAACAGAGGATCTATGAAACACAGAATAGTCACAGATTATTTGCATGAGTAGCAGAGAAACTGGGTTAAACTCGTTACCTAGCTGCCTCTTTGATGATGTTCTGGAGAAAGATGAGCCGAGTGTCCAGAGTTCCCTGGATCTGCTTCAGGAGGTGGAAGATCTTCTCATAGTCTGAAGCACAGAGAAGTGAATGAAGATTCATTTATTAATTATTACCATTTTTCTGTAAACGGCTGAAGTCTTTGATCCAATTTAATGTATTGTTTTTCAGATATTGTCTGATCACCAAGGTGATTTGTTATCAGCTTAAGAGAAAATTAACATTGTCTAATAGATATTCTACTATAAATTCATACAAAGCAAAAGGGCCTCCTGACACTACTTCTTTTGTCAGTATGAGAAGCATCTGTGCTAAATTACTCAATAATTAATTTCATTAAACACACTCAATTATTTCCCCTTAAGTTTCTGCCTGTTGAATAAAAACTAGCTGATATTAGATCACAGATGTTGATATTAGTGTAAATGTCGAGTGATAATTAACAAGAAAGTGCAGAAGAGCAAACTAAAGATTTGTTGAGAAACAATGACTTTTTAACAGATTTTAGTTATTCTATATTTAGATCTTTACTGATTAAAACCATAAATCTGGCAGTTTTTTCTTTAATCAGGTAAGTTTAAAAAAATCTCTTGAAAATTGTTGTTTTATTTCTTGGTAAGGTCTAAAGACCATTCTTTGGGTGTAAACACAAAATCAGGCACTTTATTGACAAGAGCCCTACATGATTCTATTATTTGTCCAACTCAGTCTAAAACAGACCCTGTTTATTCTACTTACGTCTGCCCGGTTTCCTGATGTCCTTAGTGATTAGGACCCTCAGCTCGTTGTTGACCTTGGTCGTCTCTTCTTGAATGTGCTTCTTCAGAGCTGTAGGCGACAGGTAGCGAGGCGGCTGTTCCCCCATCAGCAGCATGTCCATTCCCTCCTCGCTACCCGGCGGTAGCTCCCCAACCGGGGATCGGCCGTTCTCGTCGTCGTCGTCGTCTTCGTCATCATCTCTGTGCAGGAGGTCCTGGGGTTCCAGGCCTGTGTGGTTCTCTTGGTGGTTGGACGACCCTAACAGCTGATCCACCTCTGAGTCCAAGCTACTGTCTGAGCTGTAATGGTTCTGATTCAGGTGGTTGATGATCAGGTCTGGTTCAGGTGCTCCATCATTCATGTCCATGTCTATAAGGTCAGAGATTTAAAAGAAAGAGCCATTTGTTTATTTCCTCTGTATAGAACTAAATTTTTTAATGATATTCTCATCAAAATGAGGTTTGTCATTCTCGGTGGGAGAGAATGTGGGTTAGTGTTGTTTATTTCTAAACAATTTCCTTTAAAAAGGGAAACGCCAACATTGCCTCACATCAAGCTGCTAACTTTTCATGGGGAGTTCAACTCAGCCGCTAGAAATGAGAAAATCGTTATCTAATTTCGTTGAGTCGAGTTTGTAGAGCTCACATTTAGAACACAAATTACACACTGGAGTTTGAAAGATGTGGGTATTAATTATTCTGGGGGACAAATGCCTTGTTCCCATCATGGAGGCTAGAATGTAGAAATGGGAATCTCATATTGGTAGAGTTCACTTACCTGATAGCAAGACAATTGTATGACTGCAGAACTGGCTGTGTGGAATCATATCTTTTAAACTTGGATTCAGTTACATTGAATGTTGACTTTAGGCATTCATGTTTATTTGCTTTTTTAGGTTTTTCTGTATTACTTGCACAAAGTCACATATATTGCAGAATAAAAATCTAGTAAGGGTTGGATGTGGACGTGAAAATTATTTACAAATCAGAAACAACATTATACTGAGTTGCTTTATGGTAGGTTTACGTTTACACAACTTATGAACTGTTTCCATGTCTAACCTGGTGTAGCTCGAGGGCTGGCGGGTGGCGATACTGGAGGAGTGTACGCTCTACCCAGACGAAGCAGAGGCGACATGCAGCGCCGTCTTTTGGGGCCACCACCCTGCATGTTGCTACTGTCTCCTGGTCTCTTCCCTTTGTTCTGAGGGCCCGTCACAAACTCGTCTGCCTCGTCGATCATCATACCCTAAGAGAACAGTGAAGAACACATGTTAATGAGTGTAATTCTACTTCAGTGGTTTCCATGCGAGTCTTCATCATGAAAGAATATGAAGGTAGAGTTTATAAGAGTGGGATTAACCTTCTTGTCTAGTTTGAAGGGGTTTCCGAATGTGTGCAGGCGTTTGGGCTGTTCGGGGTCTGCATCTCGAAGAGGCTGAGGGGCAGCTTTGAGGAAGTCCTGGTAGTTGCCCATTTGGGCGATTGGCACGCTGTGGAGCTGGTCTGAATATAATGCAAACAAAAATTCACTAAACATAAAAGAAGACAGCTACACTTAATCCTGAGATGAAAGTCGTGGTTGAAGTTCTCTCCCATAGTGAGGCAAAAAGACATCGACTTACCCGAGTCTTGCCCTCTGAGAGAACAGACAGTGGTGTTGAGCAGATTTCTCCTCATTCGGCTCAGGTGGTCCAGCAGGTGGCTGCGGGGGACGTCGTAGGGATTCCTAAAGCTTTGAGGCTTCAGGCCCTGATAACGACAAGACAGAGGGGATTGTAAGGCTTTAATTATCACAGTTTAAAGTTCAGCCTCACATCAAGTCCAGAGAGATGCTTTTAATGCTTGAAATACCAAACAGTGAAAACATAAAACATCTCAACTTTTCTCAAAAACTCAGGAGGAATGACAAATGAAAAGCCGGACAGGACGTGAAGGCCTGAGCAGAAAAGGAATGAGTAACAGCGGGATTTGAACATAAAACTAAACAAAAAATAAATAAATCACTATATCCAAATTAAATGAAGCTCAGTAAACATCAATAAAAGACAATTTTGAACATGACAGAATGACTCTGGTTTGTTAAAATGATCTTAAAAAATAATCTGACCTTGTTTAGCAGAGCCAGATGAAAACCTTGAAACTCTTTGGTGTTCAGCTCCATGGGCAGAGCCGGGCTTTCTCCTGAGAGATTCAGCAACTGGTGGATGAAGTTCCTGCGCTGGGCCAGAGATATACCTCCGCCCCGCCAACGCACCTTGATGCCGGCCTCTGGTGGTTGCTTTTTACCAATCGAGGCAATCAGACGGTCGTACTCGATTTTTGTCTATAAATGTAAAATATTAACATTAAGTGTCACTTAATGCCCCTCCTTAGCATTCATAACAAAATAAACTACTTAGAAATGGTTTACAACACTAAGCTGTAAGCAGTTGGGCATGAATGTATTTGTTAACTATAACTTGTCCAGTAGGCAGCCGTAAGTGATGGCTGCTGTGTATAAAGCAAATAAATGAAAATACAGACGGGAGTACTGTACTGTTGACAAAATATGTTTATTAATAATCAGTTTTAAATGTATTTGTTTTCGCTCATCACTGCATTATAGTATTTTATAAATAACTTATTAAATGTGAATGTACTGCTTATCTGTGCGAATTTAAGTGTCTGAAGGTAAAGTATTAATGAAACAAACATTGATGTCACTTTCAATAGAGTAGACAAAACATTTTTCATTAGTCAGAAAACAAATATCTCAATGGAACCTTAAAGGATGAAGAAAAGAAAATACTGTATGTCATCTGTATGAAGACTAAAGTTGTAACCCAAGCCTTTTGTTATTAGGCAGATTAGGACTCACATTAAGATCTCCTGTTGTTTTGTCCAAACAAGAAAAGACAAAACAGCGCAACCACATACCTGCTGACTCAGCTTCTTCAGGTACGAGACCACGCTGTAGCTCAGGCCATACTCCATGTTTTCGGCCAGAAGGTTTGGAGCTCCCATGATTCTTAGGGCTTTCCTGACAGACTGTGGAGAGAACATGACAATAAGACCAGTGCAGCATCGTAACTGGTTTTAGTGAGTTAATAAAAATAATTGAACAAGCATTAAAAAAGCTACAGAGTAACATCAAATCCACTGACCCCAATATAATATGGAGGCATAGTCTTCAGGTAGTTCTCAAAGGACTGCCTCCATTTGATGGTTGGCTTAAACTTGTGCACTTTGATCAAATCGTCTGCAAAAAAGGAGGCAAACCAACACATTAATCATCATGTCATTTCAATGAAGAGTTTGGAAATAATTGGTAGAGATAGCAAAGGAGCAAATACAGAGACGGACTAAAAATGAGGGAGAATAAATTCATCAGTCTCACCCAGAATTGGCAGAAGAACAGGGTAGTTGTAGGGCATCACAAACAGGTTGACACAGTTGAGGGCTGTGCTGGCCTTTAAGTAGCCGAAGGGTTGGCCCAGGTCACTGTACTTGGCACTGTTACACACAAACACCTGAAAGACAGAGGGAGAATCGGCCGACGAAAACAGGTAGGGGAGAGGTGGGTTATGAACTAACCCTTCAAAAGGGCAACCGGCACTTTAAATGATCTTGTGCTAACATTTTTGTTTTTCAACAATATGCAGGTATGGGAAAATTCATGCTATAATGAACAATAGAGACCAGAATGTTTAATATTGGAAAACTCATGATTTAATATTTGTTGAGAAAAACTGCTGAAAGGTCTGAAGGTGGCAGCAGAGGAAAGCGCCTAATGAAAATGCTCAGTACAGTGAAGTGTAGTTTATTCTCTGTGCAACCATTATCATATATAACATATAGGCAGTAAAGGCTGTTGACAACATCTGTAAAGTGGCTTAAACTAAGATGGTCCATTAGAAATGGAGTTTGAAAAGGTGGAAACATGAAATCTGTAATTTCCCTCCTACTATCTTCAATGAAACCACAGCAAGTATAACAATTTATAATGGTGAATTTATCATGTTAATATTTAGGTATGTACCACAATGAATTTATCATTGAACCACCAGGCAACTTGAACGAAAATAATGTCACTTCATCTACAAGTCTATGAGATTGATTTAGTAATTTAAAAACTCCAACTTTCAGCTATAACTCTTAAGTCCTTTCTCAAAAAGTGTCTTTTGTGTGCGTGTGTGTGATGTTTTACCTGCCAGCAGGTGTGTGGAGACTTCCTCTCCAAAATGTACTGTGTGAGAGGCGAAGGCTCCAGCTCGTACTTGTCAAAGGGCACCTTGTCAATCACCATGGGCTCAGAGTCCAGGCAGGAGAAACGTACGTGTGGGTGGGCTGAGCGCGGGGGCTGGGTGAGGTATAGAGGAGATGTAGATATTATTATAAACACAGAACAATGGTATGGTATTTAAAATCAGTTAAATGTCAAAGATACCGAGAAAATTCTAAAAGATGTTATATGGATGGTGCAATGACAAACCATACAAACGTTGATGCTTTAAATTAGTTTTGATGGTTCTCACTAGCGTGGGGGAGTTCTGGTCGGGCCAGAAAGCCTCTGGGATGGGCCAGTGGCCGATGGGAACGCCAGTTTTAGGGTTGGGTCGTACGTAGATCAGCTTGTGACAGCAATGCCAAGGCTGCAGACCACCTTTCAACGCCTCAGCTGGAGCATCTGTACAGGATCATACAGGAGAGGATTATTTCACAGGTAATACAACCGACAGAAGCTCAGACAAGAAAGTGTTTGGGAAAAATACACAAGTGTGTAGGCAGTTAAAACATGAAGGTCTGGGTTTAAATGTGACATCCACCAGCTGTTTGTGAGCAACAGTAAAGAAAAGCTCAGAGGATTAAAAAAAAAAACTGAGTGGGAGAAAGCAAAGAGGCTTCCTGCTAATCATTCAGATGCAGCTCGGCAGCTGTCAACAAGGTCTTACAGAGATGAATTCAGTTTGTCTAAATTGTGTTTAGACAATCACAAGTGTTCTTACCCTCCAGTGGAGGAGGGTCAGGGCCAGTCTTCTCAAAGTTTATCACTACTCCACTCTGAATCTTCTGCACCAAAGACTCCAGACACTGATTCAACATCCGCTGAGAGAACACACTGTAAGAACGTCCTAAACAAACACAGAGACACACATGTAGACAGTACATATGAATTGATTGATCACAGTGTTATAGGCTTCAAAATATTTTCATTGAATTTTCATTGAATCTAAACAGAGTATTGACAACACTTCATTTCAAATCATCACTTTTTAGGGCTCTCTGAAGATCAGCAACAATTTCTAGCTTCATCACTTAGATAAATAACTTCCTATTTGTAGCTTTTCTTGAGAAAGAAGATAAAGGATTTGAGATTCTTAAAAGCTTAAAAAAATATTATTATAGCCAGTTTCATAATAATCCAGGATGAAAGAACATGGTATAATTTAAGTCCTCTTAGTTTAATGTAAAATGCCTCAGTGTTTGACTATAAAACTGTGCACTTTCAAGCACTCCCTACTCAACAATGTGGTCACCTTAATGGGGTCTTATTAGCCTTTACACAATGGACACGAAAACAAAAAGTAGCTTTGAAGATCTGATCAGGCAGAGGACAGTGAAGGTCACCTCAGCTCACACCGTGAATCAGCCACACGATTAGTCTAATTCAGCCTTCTGGCCATTTGCTGCCTCCAACTTCACCTCCAGTAACTTGTTGTGCACCCATTCACTCGCTCATTTCAAAAGGCTGTGGCTTTGTGTCAGCTCTGCCATCAGCAGTACTGGACAGGCAGCATGTACTGTAGATTTTCAGTGACAATGGAGCTGTGTCATGTTCTGCATTCAGCACAAACCGACTGCTGCACACAGCTCTGTGTGTGTTAATCTTAACCTGCCATCAGCATCATTCCAGTCTGTTTCTCCTGCCAGGTGCTTCAACCAGGCAGCATGAGGAGCGGAGACAGGAGAAATAAAAGTCTACTGCCACAACTTCGTTTAAACTGGGTTTTTATTCTGCATCTGGGGCGTTACTATGATGGAGTATGAGGGTCACTTAAAGAGAATAAAGTTGTAGAGTTACAAGAAAAAAAACAATATAATGATAATTAAGTCATTATTCTCATCATCTCAAAATACGTTTTTTATTTAATTTGTCATTAACACTTTGCCATCCATTGCAGATAGAAATCATTGGCCTATAGTACGTCTCTGACCGGTGAGTGGGAAATTTACCAGTTTGGTCCAGGACCAGTTGGCAAAATCTAGGCTAACATTATTCAACATTTGGTGCTGAAGTGCACTCGAGCAAAGCACTTGAGCCCTCCACCACAGCTCCAGCAGAGTTGTTCAACGGTTAAAAACAAGAGCATGCTCTTTGTTTGTACAGGGATGTTCAGCTTCCTCTTGCAAACTTGTAAACACAAGTTACTCCGACTGTTGAGCAACACGTTGCGGAGCAGAGCTTCCGGGCTGTCCCTATCCAAAATTAACAACGGCAATCACCACTTTTTTCATCCTAAAAAAAAAAAACCACACTTATCATTTCCTCCTGGCTTTGTTTTAATGGATGCTTCATCAGCTGTGTGGGGGAATGTAATAAACTAACAGTTATTTTGATCTAGCATTATAAATACTTTGAGCCTGTCCCAGCATGTTCGACACAGCTCTGTTGTAACAAATGAGGCCTGTGTTGGTGTAGCAGAGGCTGAGTTGTCCTGCGGGTCGTACATAAAATCCCTGGATCTTCCAATTCCCAAAATATAACTCATGGGCATTTTTCATTACATGTTAAATATCTAATAAACAACCTCATCTTTCAAACGCCTCCTCCCCTTTATAATGTTGAATATTTTAGGTATAATGCCCGACTCTAACCTTGATATTTTAAGAATGTACCTCCAGAGCTACCAAAGATATTATACATGCTCATGACAACTAGTCTACCAAACTTAAAAAATGTTGAGGTGTCTCCTAAAGTGATATTCGTATTCTCTATGAAACCCATATTTCACATAAACCAAACTCCGGCAATCCACCTACCTCCTGTGACTTCACACATGGGAGTGATGGGGGAATCGTCAGGCGGGACGCCTCCGAGGGGTTCAGGCTCCACTGAGGCGTTGCCGGAAATCCGCAGCACCAGGGCGAACAGACGCTGGTCCCAGCGGAAGGGCTCCTTGGTCAACTCACTACCTGGTAGCGGGGTGGTCAGAGGCAAATGGAGCTAGATGGGGGGGATAGCGAGACAAGGATAGCGTCAAAGACAGAGAAACCTTGATACATTAGTAGAGATAATGTGTGAGTGCTGGTTAGAGAAAGACACCATGTTGATACTATATACACAGACGGACAACTCAACACCCAAGAGTTTTCTCTGTAATATAACTGTTTTAGACTCTAATGGAAATTTCTACTGATGGACTATTGACAAATTATACCGTAGTCTATCAGGTATATACGACAGCATAATTCAAAAACATATTTCCAATTTATGTGTAGACCTTTTCTCATCATATTGCTCTTAAAATAAGGATTTCATTGTATGCATCTGACGTCCAAAATTTCTTACATCCCAAGCTACGGGCTGCTTGGCTTAATGGAGTTCTCTCCATCTCACCAGTAAGAGCATCAGAAATATTCACCAGAAATAAATAATTTATGGTAGAGCGAGCTAAAAAGGTCCAACAGAAAATGAACTGATCAAAGTAGTTGCTGCTTGATCTGCCAAGATTTTGAAAAACTAATCAAGTCAAGTCATTTATCAAGAAAGAAAAAACTCAAATGTGTTTAAATTTCTCAAATATTAATTGCTGATGGTCATTGACCCCTTTTTTAGTATATTTGAGTTTTGCTGTTAAGACTAAATCAATATCAAAACATGTTGGTTCTAGGGAGCTACAAATGATCCCCCGTAAAATTTCAAAGACCAGGGGATTCAATGATTCGTGTTGTTCGATGGTTGATGGTTGATCAGGTAAAATAAGCGTCACAAATGTATTAACTTGGGCTTTAGGAAGTTTTAAGGGACAATTTTTCTGACATTCTATAGATTTAATGTTACTTATCAGAAAAGTAACAATAGTTGCAGACCAAATTCTGTTGCCAATGATAAGAATTATAGCATCATTAGTTATTATCATTAGTCTGCGGTGGATATTGAACTCATTGGCCTCTGACAGTGAAGGCAGTAGGATATGGGCTGTGGGACTGTTTTGCTACACATAGTCATGGGATGATTCCAATTTTAAAGTACTACATAATAGCAGGAGCTCTGTGATTTTAAATTAAGCCTTAGTGTCACAGTAGGAGAGGGTTTGATGCTTGTGTTAAAGTGAACATTGTGGCTCATCCAGCCACACAGGAGGCTCTCCTGATTGGCTGGACCTCTCATCTCCGTGGAGATGTTGGCTGACCTCATCTTGGACTCCGCCGCCGCTCGTCAACTTGTTGCCGTCGGTGATGGCGATGATGATGGAGGGCTCGAGGAAAAAGGGATTCCTTCCCTGCAAAGAGAGAGAGGGGGTACACGCAAAGATTTAAGAGCATTTATAGAAGCAAAGAGGAAAATTGATATTGGAATATAGCGGCAGTGTATTTATAGCACAAATGGGCACATTAAACCCATCATTATGTAGCTCATTTACATATATCTATTAACGTCAAGAGAAAAAAAAATAGAAAAAGAAACTGTTGAGACAAGTGTCGGTGTGAATCTTCAGCATAAGTTCATCCTTCTCGATGGCAGAGTACTTGGATTTATATGAAACCTCTTTTCTGCTTGTCACTAAAATATTTCATCACATCAGCAGTCCACGCTGACTAAGTTTAACCAGAGCAGCTTGGCATTTATCTCTATACATCAGCCAGGGAAAAATAAACTTGGGGAGTTAACCTCGACGCAGGCCAACGAGACCGTCAGCGGACCGTCAGCACGCTGCCCCCCCCCCAGCGCTGCAGTCATAAAGGCCATACTGCCCTGCCTTTATTCATGCATGTGGACGGTTTTAACTGCACCTGAAGGCTGTGGTGTCTGTTGAATGATGGATTTGTCCAGTTACATAAAAAAAAAAAACACAGCACAAAGTAAACAGAGCGGGATACTAACCAAGGTGCCTGGTGCTGTGCGTATCCATGACAACCTGGACTTTATTTTCTCCTCCCTTCCCCAAAAAAACCTTTATGATATCGGGCACTTTCTTTGCATACTAATGAGCAGCAGACGAGGTGAACCTCCCAGTGAACTGGTGTTTTCTTCCATGTCGCATCAGCTCACTTAGCGTTTTACTGTTGCTATGCAATTAGGTGCTGGTCATAACCTCTTATATTTCATTATAGTATGTCACATTAGCTCATATTGACAAAACAGACTCAGCAAGATCTGCTCCTGCAGGTTTGTCCACCACAGTCTGGCAGGTCAATGTATCGTCACTGACCTGCCTCATGTATTTATGTGAGCTTCTCATATTCATGACTGCCATATAAGCTCTCTGATGCCTAGATTTCCCTGTGGATAAAGAGATCTATCAATCAATTATTAGCATTAGGGTTTCTTTTCACCATTTTCTGACATGTTACAGACCATAAAATGGCTTGATTCAATAAAATAAGATCAATAATAATAATCATTAACTGCAACCGTAGTCATGTAAATGTGTACTCTGGTAAAGTCAAGTCCATGTGTAGCAGAAGGATCTCTGGTCTACTAACAGAAGAAGACTGATGGAGACCCAGTTCTGCCCTTTCACTGCACTCTTAATGAAACTGTGATCAGTGTCAGGATAACCTGCCACGGGCAGTCTCCCTCGCATCCTCCAAACCTCCTTCTTCATCTCCCATGGGAATCACCTCAGACGCATGGCAACCTGGAGGGTTCTTTTGTTACTGCAGAGAGAGCATCACTCCAGGGTGATATTAACTCATCCACTAGCTTAACTCCCCTTTGTCCCGTCCCTCACTCGAGCCCTCTACCCCACTGAACATCTCACACATGCAGCACGAGGATGAAAATTCTAAATCAACTTATCTTTATGAATTAAATTGGAAAGACAAGCGGACGCTATTGAGTCATCATACAGAGCTTCAAACACAACGCCAACCAAAAAACAAGCTGCTGCATCTCTTTGGCTTGACTTTGATTTACAGCCGCGGGGGCCAATTGAGATAGAAAAATACACACGACAGAAAGTGTGTGGTCGTCAGGGCACTGATGAAAGCTTTGTCAACTTACACTTCAAAACCGCGCTGTTCTTCGGTGTGTAATCTGACATGACAGTTTCAGGTAATTTTGTCCAAGTTCAGAAGGAATGAGGTTCATCAGCGACATCATCTGCACACCATGGCCTGTTTTACTAAAGATTTCTCTTATTTTCAGTTAAACACAAATTAATTATTTGTGGAGGCACAGTTGTGGCTGTAGTCAGTTAGCAATTATCCTTAAAATTCTTCTTTGTAAAATACACTAGATACCAATAATTACAACATTAGTGATGTCAGATTCAAACTGCGATGTCAAAGACAGACTGGTCACAAGAGTCCAGGGCTTCTGTTTTGAAACAGATTTTCCTCCAGTTGTGAAACGGGAACAGGAGAAAGAACCCATCATTAATGTGTGAAATTAATGTGTGTTACTGTGAAATCACCCTGTGGTTAGAGGTCATCAGTCACCAGTGCAGGACACCTTAACTTTGATCTTTGTGTTCCATTTGAGTTCACAGACACAAGTATGTTTTCATATAGCATCAGCTGTTCTGACTGCAGGGCTGGTGTTTGACATTCAAACTCCCAGAGAGAGTCTGATATGCATTATAAATGTTGTTTGTAGTGATGGCATTACCCTGTATGGTAGGGACCATCCATTTAAAATTCAGGAAATGCTGCTTAAACATTTATTGGTGCTCCCGTCCTACAGACACACAGGAAAACAGACATCCCGATTTCTACATCAAGTGTGCAGACTAAGAGGTGTCAAACTATGTCTTGATTACTCACATTAATGATGAAACTCCCAAGATGATAATGTTAGATTTCTTATAAGATGTTTTCAGTTTTTTGCTTTACAGTGACAAGAAGACATAGGCTCTCTGGTCATTTTGTGTCACTCTACACGGTAAGAAGCATGTTGAAAGATGACGGTCATGTGTTGCAGATAAGTCATGAGGCTTACATGAGAGCAGCACTCTAAAACTGTTAAAAAAAAACAAACACACACACACATTCAGCAACTACCTCCCTAAACTGGAAACAGGCTGAACTGGTGATGTCATTAAGCAGCACTTTCTGGAACCAGACCAGTGAAGCTGAATTAGTTCCAGACTTTGTGGTCATAACAAATATTTGTTTTGAGCTTCCAGCTGTGATGGAGGCAAGAGTTGTTTAAATTTCACAAATTAAAAAATCAGTTCTGCAATACATATAATTTAAATCAAGTTCAGTTTCTCCTTTAACTTGCTCAACCTGTCAAACAGTTCACGAAGAAGATCTTTAAATAATTTCCATCAATTATTTTGTTTGTTGTTAAGCTGGAAAGAAAAATGAAACTAATCCATGTGTCCGAACTAAACACTGTCCGATCCTCAGCATTAGTAAAAAGCAGACAAACGTAAAATATGTATTTTTCATTAAATGGTTAGAATATGCTTAGAAAGTAATAGAAGGTGGAGAATAAAGATTTGAATTGTGAAATAAACATTTTAAATATTCTCTGCTCAGCTAGAAACGTACACAGAAGTATATTATAATTAAATCATACTCTTTTGAAGGCTATACGTTTAGTTTTTGTAGAAATTAAAATGCAGATGTGCTGTTTAAACTTTTTGTCTGCCACATTTATGTTAACTGCATAAAAGAGGCAGCTCAGCTCACAAAGCTTAAGTGACCATTAAGTAGACAAAAATTAAACTACAACTGTTTAAAACTAAACTCAGCATTATAACCTTAATATACAAGTAGGATTTAAGCAGATACGTGCCATTGGTTTTCAGCTGGGTGCGGCTAATAAAATATCAACTTAAGTGCAGATTTCAATCATTGTTGCTTCTAAGGCTGTAAGAGACCATGGGTTTTAAATACACCATGCACTTGTGGGCCGAAAGACAAATCTCTGAGCAGCTACAAGAAAAATAAATCTATATGATTTCAGAGTAGAAAACAAAAAGGCTCAACCTCTGTAGTTAAATCAACCTCAGTTACTGACGACAAGTAGTTCCTGTTACTTTCCTCTCTATTGAACTTGTTGCAGTTATGTTTGTGTCTTGAGCACATGACTGAAAGTGTGTGGGGTCACAGTTTGCAGGTGGTTGATGCTTGTACGACTGTGGACAGGGGTAAGGGGATGGGGAGAAAGGGGGAGGATTGGTGTGGGTGGGTGCATACAGCACCATGTCATAGAGTGCTTATTAAACCTGATTTTTCCTGTCTGCCCTCTTCAGCATCTACATACCTGTCCATAGTTGTCTATCCCAGTCACTAATCTATTGAGATTGAGTAAATCAAAAGCGGTCCTCAAGGACTGGCCAATAGACGTGAGTCCAGTTGCTTGGAGGTTGCGGAGCTCTGTCATGAATGTGGCATGGCTCTCCTTCCATCCGGCCTTAAAAAAAAAACAAAAAACATTGTTAATAAAGTGCACAAAGTTCGAGAACAACCCAACTTGAGAGGAAATCAAAAAAGGGATCGTCATGTGTATTTATCACACAAGGCAAAAAAAATTGGCCCACACTGTCATCCAGACCAAATATCAAACCTTGTGGAATGATGGCACTTGGGTGGTCCGCTCCTGTTGGCCACATCTGATCTCAAGTAGCCATACCATGTGTCAACTCAAGGTGGCCCGACCTTGTTCTGTGCCATTTTGGCCACATTTACCACATGGACCCCTTAAGTTTCACATCAAGATTACACCTTGCCTAAAGCACTGCATGTTTGCCAAAAAAAGGTCCCTGTTTTTTACGGGATATTTGGCTCACATTTCTCAATTTACAAGTAGACCACTTAAGACTTGGCCGGGCCAGAAGACGACCAGAAGAGCTGCATCGCTGCCTGATGTGAACAACATACAAGAGAGTTCATTCAAGGATTGTGCTACAAAGTATTGTTCTGTAAAAACATTATGGATTACACCGAAATGAGCCAAACTAATTTAACAAGCTGTTGTGAGCAACTCCTGACTGGTTAACTTAAGAGATTTTTATTTTTTTAATGCTGATTTTGAACTGATAAATCGCTTCCTCCTCTTTGGCAAAAACAATAACTTGACAGGACAGCAGCCAAGTGCTTGATGTGTTTTGTAGCAGGGTAGTGAGACCATCCTGGGGTCATAAATCACAAAGAAGCACAGTGTCCATGTGTGTCGACTAAAGTGGCAATTTGGTCTAAAACGATTAAAACAGGAAGGTGGTGTGCCCCCCCCCCCCCCCCCCCCATCTCTCTCTTCCTCACCCCCTCCTCCTCCCAAGAATATCTCACCTCGCTGTATAATAACACCCAGAGTTCCTTGCTGCTCGCACTGAAACAAAATGTCGGCCATGTTTTAAAAGAGGTATGAAAAGCTCCTCCTGAAGATCGCCTCTACACAATCGGTGTCGCGGTCACAACGTGGCGGAGCGACGGGGGACGGACAAGGCAACCTGCGCACATGTAAAGCTGGACATGAGCCGAAAGCAAACTCTACCTTGATCCCGAAGGGAACGTCTTCAAAATTTACCAACATGTACCGGTCCCCTCGGCTCGCCGGATCTCTGCCCCTGAGCTGTGGAGATAGTAGAGAATTATTACCGAGAGATCCGCTCTGACAGGAGCAGCACAAAGATGAAGTGGGGGGTGTCGGTGTGTCCCGTGGTTACAGTACCTTCATAAAAGTCTCAACTGCGCCTTTTGCTATGTCCAGATAGGTAGTGCCCAGATGGGTGCGCTGGTTCATTGAAGCGGACGTGTCTATCAGAAAAAGTAAAACGGGCATTGTGATGGTAATGACAGGTTCTGCATGGACCTGGTGTCAGTACAACCGGCCCAACGCAACAAAAAAAAAACCTTTTGTTCTCCTGCCGCCTGTATCACGTCCCAGCTAGCTAGCTTAGCCGGCTATCTGTCTGCCTCACACATTCTTTTTAAAAAAGTGTAAGAATAGTGAGTGGCGCGGCCCTTTCCGGGCGAACTGCACTAAAAACCTCACACCCTGGGGGCAGGTGGTCGGTTCACGAGGGATTCTGGTAATTTTACTATATTTTGCGGCTCTTCCTAAGTTTCATAGAAACAAAGTTCCCCCTCACAGACACTAGCTGATTCTCCCTGAACTGAGAGCGTTGGGGCTCGTCCACCTCTTTTAAGCTGAGCCCCGCGCCCGACCCGCCCCCCGAGCGGTGCTTTACCGTCACGTTGCAGCACACCCTCCCCTCATTGGCTCTGCGCGGGCGGCTCATTACCATATCCAAATAAGGCCCGCGCCGAGCGAGTGATGCGCATGCGCATTCGCCCCCGAGGCAGGGACGTAGGAAAATACCGAGTTGATGCATTTTTGTATATAAACAACATTATGAGGTATTCTTCAAAGCGACACTGCAGTTTGTTGTGTGCGTGTTGTTAAAGATCCGGCCTGTGTGCTTCCTCACAGCTGATTACACGTTCACCTCATCCTGTGCACGGGCCAGTGTGAAAGACAACCCCCTGAAGACTGGAGAGATAAGATATCAGACAATATGGAGGGGAAACATTGAAGTAAAGACCGAGGGATGTGAGCAGGGTGCAGATGACCTAGTGGCTGACACTCACACATTTGGGTTTAATGTGATGACCAAATTAAGAAATACCTTTCTGAGAAATGATCTGAGGGAAAAAAGGTTTAGCTGCAAGGGATTGACATGCGCACACACACTCACGTTTGCACTTCTATCTTAGTGAGGACACTTATTACCCCAAACATAATACCTAACCCTTAACCTAATTCTAACCCTGAAACTTAAGTTTTACCCCACAAACAGCCCTTTTAAAAACTGAGGACTGATCACTCTGTAGGGTCTATGCCTTAAATGGTCCTCAAACAGATATAAGTACAACAACACACACACACCCTGCAGCTCGAAGATGGCTGTACTTTGTCTTTCTTTCCCTTCGCTGCAATGAGTCACATCCTTATAAAGATATGTTATAAGTGACATTTATTGGCCAGACATATTGTGGCTTTTGTACACAAATATAAACTGCATTTATGTTAGATACAGAGTTAATTACTATAATTTATTTTACACTTGAGATTTTCTTCATTTGACCCACAACTGGCTGCACAACACGATTGTGCAATATAATTTACATAATATGGCTCCATGGAACATATCATCACTTCCGCAAAAAATAAGAGGAAACCACCCTGCAGCCAGCGATAGAAGAGAGAGGAGGAAGGTCCATGATGTCTCTTGTTCGACAAGAGTTGTCTGGAGCAACAGACTCACACACACATCACTTCATTTCCTGGTGCAACACTGTTTTTCAGAATAAAAGTACACACGTTAAGGTCTTAGCCCATTCACAAAGGGGCTAAAACAGACGAATTTTGTGATTCATTCTGTTTACAAATGCCTTGTTTTGTCTGATCATCAGGAACCAATTTTTTGGTGCTTTTATTTGTATTTCTATTTGTATTAAGTTCCTTTATCACTCCACTACAACTATTTGACAGATTAAAACTTTGAATACAAAACAAACGCATTATCTGATGCATTAATATAAGTCGCACTACCGAAGTAAATTAAATAGTAATAGTAGCATAGTAAAATAGTCATTGATCCACCCTAACCAGCCACAACATAAAAATATTGTGTACATGTTAATGCTTCAGCAATAATTGTTCATTAAAAGCGATGTAACGTATCTAAACCAACACAATCTTTATATTTTGATGCACCAATCTGTAAAAAGTTTGGAATTTAAACATTAATGTACTGTAAGCTTCATATTAATTCATAATACCTGAAATGCATTAACATCACAGCTACAAATTATTAGCAATATAATTGAATTAATTTATTCTTTTTTTTAAACGTTTGGCAACTTGTATATGTTTCTTCCATTTCTTATATTTAAAAAAAAACTAAAATTCCCATATACGTCATACTGTATTTTACTGACTTTACTATTTACACGTTTATTGTGAAGTCCAAACATGATTATCAGCTCAGCTCAGCTCATGATTGAAACTTGACTTTTTTAATGACCAATGTCAGAAGTTCTTAAAGTGTTTACATGGAATTTGTCATAATGTTGTTTGTTACACTCAACATTTAAGTATCTCTATCAATGATATACATCAACAGTTTGTTTCACAGGAATATTTTCTTTGGATAGAGCGACCAAAGCACGACTATAGCGTTGTAAATTGGGGTTTATTTTGAAGGTCATGGCCGGAAACGATCGATGCTCACTTTACTACGATCAAGGTCCTCCCACACTAAAATAAACTTCCTTTTTTTTAACCTCCGATATAAAAGTCCCTAAACTAGAAGTTGCATGTGTCATATCATCAACAACAAACGTCCCTTTAATGTCTTAATAAACTGAAACTAGTCAGGAAAGTACATATTAACCATTAAAAGCCAGATGTTTCTCCGCTGTGGTTTTGGGGGAAGAATTTTAATAATATTTTCAAAATGTTAGTCCCCTTTTAATAATAGTAATTTTCATGTGAGTCTGAGCATGTACCATATACATTTAACGATCCTTATATCCAAAAATAATCTATGTTAAGAACCATAATATTGACTTTAAAATCTATATAAAGTTTATGTTTAAATATCTTTATATACAGTCTATAGAGTCTGTATAAATATCTTTATATATAGTCTATATAAATAAATGTATATACAGTCTATATACAGAGACTATGCAAATAACTTTAGATACAATCAAGAGCTATAAATACCGTCTCTATAAAGAGTGTATATAAATACCATTGTATAGTGTCTATATAAAGACCTGATATGATCCTACTTTACTTTGATATTAGATCTTATTTGATATTAAGTCCATCCAGAGTCTACATACAGACCTAAATTATATATAGTCTATATCAAGTCATCTCGATGTCTATTGCCATCTGACAAAATGATCCCCTTAAAATATGAAACTAAAAAGCCGAATTGAGCCGAAGTGTCGAGGTTATATATACATGGAGAAAGACCTATTTAATTCTCCACATATTAAAATGTAAACGATTTGGCGCTTTATATTCAGGCTAATCGCAGATACTCTGTTTACTTGTGTTTGTTTACAGCTCAGTCTTCTCCGGTCCAATATGGCGGCGACGTCGACGTGCATGTCGCGTGTGCACGTGCGTGTGTGTGTGCGTGAGTGTACGCGCGCGTGTGGTCAGCTGACAGTGTCACAGCACCGTGTGTGTGTTTCTCGCCTGACAGGTTAGCATAGCTTAGCTTAGCCTAGCCTATCATAGCCTTGCAGCTCCCAGCCGCAGCTCTGCCGCCGGACCGGGTGGTTATGTTTGCCGGAGACAGGACCGTACGCCGAGGCTTGCGCACCACCGACTCATGGCGGCCGAAATTCAGCCCCAGCCGCAGGCTCGTAAGCCGTGTCTGCTGAGCAAGATCGAGGCTTTCCAGGAGGTTGTGAGCACGGCGGTCATCATCCCCAAAGAAGACGGTGTGATCAGCGTGTCTGAGGACAGGTACCATCCCCGATTCACGCACAACTGCTCCTCCCGTCGGTCACTGACTCCCCTCGTACCCGGTCTGAACCTCAAATTACAAACCGGTTGCTCATTAAAACAGAACCGGGCTATCCAGCATTTATGTTAAAATGTCAGGTGACAGTCATTGAACGTCACTTAGTGAACGTTTGTGCTTTAATTAACTTTGGTCTGTTAATATTTAATTTTGCTATTGTCTAATCAAGCTAGCTAAACATGAACTCATTCAAATGCTCGGTCTGTGGCTTGTTTGACATATACTAGGGACAGATATTTCCACAGTTAACAGGTAAGCTGGTTAACCTGTCAACTAACTAGCTACAGTGACAGTGAGAGATATCCAGAGCCATAACTAACCTGTTTCTACCCTCAATGTGTGTGTGTGTGTGTGTGTGTGTGTGTGTGTGTGTGTGTGTGTGTGTGTGTGTGTGTGTGTGTGTGTGTGTGTGTGTGTGTGTGTGAGAATCAGTAAATGTGGGGGGTGTATGTCCAAATGTGCCCTGTCCTCATATTAAATTGTATATAGGAACCTGAGCAATTCACCTGTTGAATGATAATACAAACAAAAATCTGTTGATATGATAATTTGACTGACATATTAGTGTTAATGTTAATGTAAAAAAATATTTCTCAGCAGAGACGATGCAGGAAAGATGTGAATGTATGTTTACATATGATGTAAAACGAAATTATATTTATTTCCTCGAAAGACAGGCTAAACCTAGCTGCTGGTAGTTGTACAAAAACTGGTCAGAGGAGCCTGTGCAAACAGTGGGGAACCCATAAGCCTTTTTGATCTAAGATACTGTTTAATTTAAGAGTCCTTACTTTGGAGTCGTGGGAACAAACACATTTTTGGGTTAGTGGATAGATTTAAGATAGATAGATAGATAGATAGATAGATGGATACTTTATTAATCCCATGGGAAATTCAGAATGATTTAATTTAATGATGAGTCAGTAGTTGCTGATTGATTTTCTATTGGTTGACTAATCTTTCAGCTCTAAAATATAATATAATTATATATATTTATAATATAAAAATAATATGTGTAACTGTAGAGTCTTCCCACATTGCATTGTTAAATCTTTCTGGTTTCCCTCCACAGGGCTATTCGAGTATGGCTGAAGAGAGACAGTGGTCAGTACTGGCCCAGCGTCTACCACACATTGCCATGTAAGTATTCTTGCCTAATACTTGTGTTTGATTAAAGGTTCTCAGGGTGGATATTCTGTAAATGCTGTAAGTCGGAAGATGTATGAGTGTGTGACTCTGAGTCAGCAAAGTTTTTTTTTTTTTTAATTGCATAGAGAAAAATAAACAAGAACATATTTGTAGAGTTAATTTTCTCTTTAATTAATCAAATTCACCAGATGTGCGAATAAAACAGAAAAGGCAAAATAAAACTGCCCAGAGGACAATCAAACCATTTTAAATACATTTCATTTATATAGACCTAGAACTGTGGCTTCAAACTGATTTGTGTAGTAAGCAAGTAGCCCAGAGGCGGTAGGGGGTAGACAGAATAATAAAGGCACCTGCGTATGACCAGCACGAAGCTGTGAATGTTGATGATTTGTTGAGAGGGATTATTATTCACCTCTGTTGTTGTTTTGGAGCCTTGGAGCACACTGGAACTTAATGTTTAGTTTTAAAGCTGGTGGGCATAATTTAATGTTATGGTATTAGTATTCAGCAGATTTCATCAGACAGGAAAGACACAAACAGGTCCAATGATTCACATTTAGTCAGAGCTCACGAAGAACATGGACCACTCTGATAAATCTGGCTGAAAATAATGTATCTTGACTCATATCCTTAACCCCCATGTGTCATTATACACAGATCAGCCAACACATTAAAATAGGCAAGAGGTTTAATATTGAACCGATTGGTATGTATTATTTGTTACGGGTATTTTATTACACCATTTTATCATTATTGGCTTTCAAAAACCTGTAAGGACAGTTATGCTGTGTAAAATGAAGTTAATGGTACATTTACTCCAAAGAAACATACACAAACACAGACATACACAGAGGTGGGAAGTAACAAAGTACAAATACTTCGTTGCTGTACTTAAGTAGAATTTTCAGGTTTCTGTACTTTAAATGGGTATTTAGTTTGGCTTACAGCAAAACTAGACCGTGTCCAGTGATTTTTTTTCTTTCTCTGTACCAGCACTTTGCAGGTTGTTAACAGACGAGGAAAACAATCCTATTTTGTGTGCCTGGAATTTTTTCGTTTTGCCGAGTTATTTTAAGGGGCTTCATGTATCATTGAAGTTGAAAAATCATTTTTCATTTTGTACTTAATTCGATTTCAGAGCCTTCACTTTTTTAGTTTTACTCTGGTAACAGTAGAAGTACTGATTCAACTCCTTTACTCAAGTCTTTTTTAACACAAGTATCTGTATTTCTACTTAAGTAAAAAATTTGAGTACTTTGCCACCTCTTGACATACATGCAGACTGTTCACTGTTTTTGTTTGTCTTTGTGTCTCCAGCCTCGTGCTCCTGTATGTCCTTTAACCCAGAAACCAGGAGGCTATCTCTGGGGATGGACACTGGGAGTATCTGTGTAAGTTCGACCAGCAACTTGGTCCTCTCTCACCTTTTTCCCCATTTCCTCATCAGCTGTGGTCTGTTTGTTGTTCTTGCTTTTTTCAGGGTACTGTACAAGCCAGCAGTGTAGTTTGTATTATTGACATTAAGCTCGTTTGAAAAGTGTCATCTTCTTTTTGACTCATTTAATGGAGAGCAGCTTTCATTGTGTGTATTTTTGGGAGAAATGTCAGCTGCTCTTCTGAGCAACAGGAATGTTTAAGTTGGGACTAGAGTTTCATCAGTTCACTCTGACCTCAAACTTGGAGAGAAATGAAAACCTCTGAACTCGAAAATGTCATATTTTCTCCTAAAGTTTCTTAGTGGTACCCTTCCATCTTAGTGCTAACCTTAGAAAGACTTGATGTTTTCTTTAACTATTTTCAGATATTTAATCATTCTAATCATTATACAGCTGAGGATGAAGGGAGTGTTTTTTCAGTTTCAAATACTATTGTCTGATAATGGAGAAAGATGAAAAATTAAGGGATCACCATTTCCCCTGTACCTACACTTTGATTCTTGACGAACTCTCAAATTGCCATGAAATCTTCGATGAATCGTATTTGATATGATAGAATATGAATTAACAAAATGATTGCTTTACAGAGGTGAAAACTACAGAATTTAATTGGATTTCCTTAAGGTCCAACTCATTAATTAAAAATCTCCAAAACTAACAGAAATAAGCATTATGATGTAATGAACATTGTAGTGGTCATGACTCCATAGAGACTTGTCTTCTTGTCTGTTTTAGGAAGTGTATTCTATATCAAAGAAACCTGACATGAATTGATGCTGACCAGTAATTTTCCCACCCTAAAACTTCCAGTTCCTTCAATGTTTTGTTATGGGTGTTGTCTTCAGAGGATATCTGTTCTGGTTTTTGCTGCCCTTTACACAGGCCTAGAGTTTGATGATTGACAGAGAATCTCTATAAATCTCATTTTGTGTGTTTAATTGAATACCACGTAAAGACCTGTTGAAGTTTTCCCCATTCATTGATTTCCTCAGAACCCTACTGGACCCCAGACAGTGTGAACTTTTATCTTCGCTTCCTGTCTTTTAGGAATTCATCCTGTCAGAGGACTACAATACGATCACCCCTGCACGCACCTACCAGGGTGAGGGTGGAAGTATGTGTGTGCGTGTGTGTGTGTATTTGTATTCTTTCAGTTTTGCGTTTGTCACTGTTCAGAACCGTAATCGACATCCCCAATCACTCGCTCACTCAGACGTTTTAAGGACATATCACCGGAAATTGTCCAGAAAAACTGAATCGGACAATTTTTTCATCACATACAGCCCATCCTGATGACTTCCGCAAAAATGTCCCAACTTCGGTACATGTTAAAAAGCAGCTATTCTGTTATTATTTGGTGCTTTCCTGTGAAATTGTAAGATCTCAAAATGTTTCTACACCAGTGGAGAACATCTTCCTCTACATTAGTTGATGAGATCTTTCTTTAAAGGAAGAAATGGTGCTGCACCATCATTCTTCTTCTAAAATATGTTAGATGTGAATTTAGTTTCGCTTATAAATATGCAGATTGGATAGTGTTTTAAAATAGCTGGTGTCATTTCTGTGAGGACAAATCTTAGATTGAGATGAATGAGGAAATGGAACTCATGTGTAGTATTTGTGTGTGTGTGTTTTTTTTTTGCATGTGCAGCCCACCAGGGCAGAGTGACAGTGGTGCTGTTTGTGTTGGAGATGGAGTGGCTCCTGAGCACTGGCCAAGACAAAAACTTCACCTGGCACTGCTCGGAGAGCGGCCAGCAGCTGGGGACATACCGCACGGCCGCCTGGGTTTCTGGTCTACAGTATCCTTTAATATTCCTGGCTTCCCCTCCTGCTCTGTTTGTGTTGGTTTGCAGACTCCGTGAACCGAGTGGGAAGTGACTAGCCATCTTTGGTGCTTTTGGACTCTGAAAAACCTTTTCATTATTACAACATAGTCTATTTTAAGGCCATAGCGACATTAAACAGGGCAATCGAGATTAGCTTCCAGTTAGTTCATACTGCTGAGAAGGGCTAACAATAGGCATCAGTCATGCTGTTGTCAAGGAAACGGGCCGAGTTGGTTTCTGTAATGGCCAGATGAAAGGCTGAAGTGCTCCTCACTAACACTGATCCATACCAATGAGCCTGCCATTAGGCCAGAGCACTGCTAGCTTCAACATGCTAACTTGCCTGCTCTGTTTAGCAAGAAATCCAGTGGGAGACGGTGTCTGTGTTTGTAGTGACTGGAGCCACGATTCTGAGGGTCTGATCTGATTCTGTTTGATGAGCAGCCTCATAGGACAAAACCCCAAACTGCAGCGCTAATATTGAATGGAGTTTTTAAGTTTTGTAAACAACAATTTCGAAGGTTTTCATGTGAGAGAGGTCACATATTTTTATTAATACATTTTCTAAATTTATTCCGACAGCAAAACGACTTTTTGGATATAAGTTTAAGTCAAGATAATATTTTTTTGGTCCAACAATCTCCTTAATTTAAATCTAGCTGCAGAAAAATTGCAAACATACACAAAGATATCAGTTCCATAAATATGCCTGAATGATTTCATCAAGATCCATGAATTATTCCCTAATCACAACGAAAGCAGGATTGCACAGTCAGATGAAGTGACACCTTGGTTTCCTTGTAGATTTGTACCTTGTGTTCTTGTAGTTTTCTGTCATATGAAGCTTGTTCACCTCTTCCTGGAGTAAATCCCCATGGTAACTCATGCTCAACGACCAAGCTTAACTGTTAAGTTCATTATAACAGAATAAGTCTCAAGTACTGACAACTGAAAAAGCAATAGTTTAGGATACAGTGATGGGGGAAATAATGAAGGTCAGGATTTAAAACAGAGCTTCTAACAAACGGAGGATGTATTTTTCGAAATATATAAATACATCACAAATGGTACGGCAGTGTCAGGTTAAGTGAAGCCAGATAACGAAAAGATATCCTGGGTATGTTGAATTCTCCTCGTTGTACAGGCCCCTGGTTGTAAAGTGTGAGAGCAGCAGGAAGCAACGAGCTGCGATGCCTGATAAGATAAAAGACAGATTTTGTGAAGCTAATAATCAAGATTGAGACTTTTAAATGTGTCATATTTGCTCAACAATTATTCATTCAGATGTGGTTCGTAGATAATACTTTAGTGAAACAATATTCAACTTCTTCCAAGTTGTTACTCAATTCCAAATGGTTGATGCTTGATTAGGACTCAGTCGACCAAATCTATGCTGAACTGAGACGACACACATTGTTTACTGTGGTGAAAATTGGATCAACAAACGAGGTTCTGAGACAAGTTGTCTTTGTAAATTGATTTGTAAAAGCTTTCTGCAGAAAGGATCACACAGGCAAGGTGGAGGTTGCAAGTGTGATGAAATGTGAAGTGTCTGTGCTCATATTTAAGTGTATTTAGTTACCTCCTGACCCCAAAACACAGGGGGGGTGTGCGAATGTATTGTTCTGTGTCTGGAACTTATCGTCTGTAAAGGTGTGACTTATAGGCTGCATCCTAAATGTGTTGGAGAGGAAATAGTATCATGTATTGTTAGGGTGTTGTGTCAGTCAGCTGAGTTCCTCAAACAAAAGACAAACAGTTAAACCAGGGTAGAGCCAAAGGTCACTATAGAATTCAGGTGATCTCAGGATCATCTTCTGCAAGAAATTAACAGACAATGTGCTCACATGCTAGACAGTGGGTGCACCATAAACATTATGTTGAGCTGTACTCTAGATTGAAACAGCTGCTGTAAGCATAAACTAAGAAGTTATTAGGTAAATTTCCATTACATTACAAAGGAACAAAGCTACTGAAAACAAATTTTCCAGTATTTAGATTAGTTTTGTTTTAGGTTGTTTAGAATAATAAGGGTTTGCTTTGTGCAGTGGTTGTTTTTTGCTCTTCTACAGTGTTGTCAGTGTTGTAGAGATTTTGATCTGTTGTGACTTAACCAGCTCATATAGCTCATGTTAGTTGTGGTTTGTTGAGCACAGCTGCTCTTTTTAAAACGACAGTGATGCCGTCTTTTTTTTTTTTTTTTTTTTTTTTGTAGATCAAATCTGAATTGAAGCATCAGTCGTCTCTTAGGCAGAACAGTTTCTTCTTCTTCAACCTTAATGTTCACTCAGGTTCGATGTGGAAACCAGACATGCCTTCGTAGGGGACCAGTCCGGTCAGGTGACCATCCTGAAGCTGGAGCAGGAGAGCTGCAGCCTGGTCACCACCTTCAAGGGACACACTGGTATACACCACACACATTAACCAATCATAATCACTAATTGAGTATTTAAGAGTTTTGAACTGTTGATCAGACAAAACAAGGAATTGAATGTGATGTAGGTAATGTGACGGCACTGAGTTGGGACCCGGTCCAGAGGGTCCTGTTCTCCGGCAGCTCCGACCACTCCATCATTATGTGGGACATCGGAGGGCGAAAAGGAACAGCCATTGAACTGCAAGGACACAAGTAAGAATCACCAACTCTCAAAATGTTATTTATTGTTATCCAGCTGAAGGACACTGAGTTATAATTATACAAAAAAATGTTTGTGCGGATAGATTGATGTTGTCTTTTCGTATTCATTCCGACTTTATTCCGACATAACAGACAGGGTCACAGATTTTGTGATGCTAATAATCAAGACTGAGAAACTGACTGACAGCTCTCAGGTTCACTGTCAGTATTCATTCCGACTTTATTCCGACATAACAGACAGGGTCACAGTGTGTGCACAATATTTGAGTAAGAGATGCAGGAGCGGTGTGTGAACAGCATGAATATAATGACAGAAGAGGAGGCGACGTCAGTGAAATTTTTTTAATTTTATCTCTGCCTTTGTATATTTAACCTTTACGTTAATCTGACAACATTCAATTACTAGCTGAAATAATAATAATTTATATCTTTGGCTTCTGAACAGAAACTTGAAAAACATTGTCCTTGAAATTAGTGAATTGTGTGGAATCTTTCACAGTTTTTTGACATTTTATAGATCAATTGATCCATTGATTAATGAATTTAGATCAACATATATGATATCAGATTTATGTATTGGTGTGTGGGTGAGTAAAGCTATTGTTTACCCACTAGCTTAATGTTGCTGTTGTGTCGCAGAATACAGGGTTTAAAATCTTGAATTTGATCTTTAACATTTTGTATGTATTCTTCATAGAACCCATGCTGGGACATCATCTCTGCTCTTTAATGTTTATTTCAGCGCTTGCTTAGTCTGTTGTTTGTGTGTGTGCGTGCACTCCCTAAACAGTGACAAGGTTCAGGGATTGTGCTACGCCTCACACACTCGTCAGCTCATCTCCTGCAGCTCAGATGGAGGCATCGTCATCTGGAACATGGACGTAACAAGACAAGAGGTGATAGTGTAACATTAACCCAACACGCAAACATAGGCGCTTATTCATAATCTATGAACTGCTGCGTGTTCTCACTGTGACTCAGACACACTGCTCATATTTGCTCTCCCTCCTGCTCTGGAATGAATTCTCTGAAGAAACAAACGTCTCATCTCCCTCTCTGCTCTACCAGTCTCCACACACTTACTGACTACCTGATTGCTTGTTCATTTACCCAGAGTCACTTTCATTCTCCCACCGTGTCATTCTGCTTTGTTAGTCGGCCCAAATTCTCTTCTCAATTTTATTTTCTGACTCATTGGTTCTGTTGCAGCTGAGATCCCTTGCGGTGAGCTATAAAATATAAACAGTCGGTGGTTGTTGTTCCCCAAACGATCCCTCTCAGCTAACAGTTGCTCTGTGCAGGTTAAATAAGCAGGGAAGGAGGTTAAATAGCTAAATCATTAGAGCTTTGCGAAAAGAGGGAAAGAGCGGAAAGCGGTAAAACCGAAGAGGAGTTGGATTCTTTTGTTTAATTAATAATGGTCCAAAGAAAACCAAATAGCCAAATGTTAGTTTTCCTTCAATCACTTTTCCACCCAACAGCTTAAAATCTTAATGAAAAGTTTGACGTCAGTTCTACCTTTTAAACATTTAAACAATTTAAAAAAAAATATTGAATAATATTCCATAGTTTGGAAAAGGAAATTCTAAAAACGGGAAACATCTATAATCTAAGAATTGTGTGTTTGCACAGACTCCGGAGTGGCTTGACAGTGACTCATGTCAGAAGTGTGAGCAGCCTTTCTTCTGGAACTTCAAACAGATGTGGGACAGTAAGAAGATCGGCCTACGACAGGTACAATACACACACACATCTATTTTTATTTTAATCATTTAATTTCTATATAAAAGGTCAAGTTGCATCAAATTACACAGATTCAGATCCATGAATTTCTCCCTGGGATGATGTCACAAAAAATCCCCATATTTCTAATGTCAAACAATGTGAAGAAAAATTTGATATCCAACTCTTGGTCCGGATTCACACAAAACTGAATTGGTTCTTTCTTGACTCATGTCCCAACCCAAGATTCATGGAATCAACTCAATTGTTTTTTATCCTGCTTACATACAAACCAATGTACAGAGGCGAAAACATAAAGTCCTTCGTGGAGGTAAAAAACATAGTGACAAAGCATCAGATCCCAAACTACCATCACTGCTCTAACATCAGTTACTCGTCTTAAACAGATGCACTGATTCTGTAGCTGTTAACAACTTTCCTGCAAATGCGCACAACTCTTTACTTGTGTTACACTAATGGCAAGTAAACATCCTGGGGCTGTTTTATTACCTCATTCACAGGAACAGCTTTACGTTGTGGTTACTCGTTTGTGTCCATGGATTCACTTACAGAAGTTTTTAGACTGCACAGCAATTTTCAGAAGCGGTCTGTTGCAGGAACAAAACGCAACGCAGGGTTATGTTTGTGTTGCTGGAGATCAGGTTTCACAAACTGACGCGTCATTGTTCCACATAAGAAGTCTCAGTATTACTGAAGACAAACATTGAGCAGCTAATAATGTTGACTGTAACTCTCGGAGAACAGAGGAGGTTTCTGTTTCTACAAACATTCAGAAACAAACATGATCAAGAGAACACAAACAGAAATGTTACAGGAGCGTTCCAGTGATGGCACGGCGGTCACATGATATGGACTTTAGCCGGGCTGACTCATGACTCTGACTTGAACTTTCGCCCTCTGACTCGGAATGACTTGTTGTTGTCCTGTTCAAGACCATGGAGGAAAGAATTTCTGCTCTGTAATCAAACTCATTTTACTGACATTAGATCAGTCTGCTGTTGGTCTGATTCATGTTGTGTGTGATCCCAGACACAAGTAAATAAATCAATGTTCAAATTACAGTTTTATTTTAAATGAAGTAACTTTTCATTTTAAGTACAAATTAAAAAAATGTATTTATAATTTTCATTGATTGTCTTAATTGATTTGATTTGGTGAAGGTACACATTATCTAGGACTCCCACAAAGGAAACACAAAGTTCACAACACTGGCTTAACTCTTGGACTCCACAGAAACCCTGTTCAGACCTGGTATTTACATCCATCCTGAGTGATCCGATTCAGCCAGTACTATGTTGTGGGATTGTCCGACCGTCCGTCTCATTCTTTGTGGAAATTTCTTCAAATTTGGTACAAACATTCAGTTGGACTCATGAGTCAACTGTGCAGATTTTGGTGGTCAAAGGTCAAAGTAGCTGTGACCTCTTTGCCTTGTGAATGTGATATCCCATGAACACATCGAGGGAATCTAAATTTGGTACACACACATACACAGACACACACACACATAAACTGTCATCAGTAACATCTTCAATCTTCATCTTCAGTGACGTCTTAAAACCCAATAATTTTTTTTTTGTCAACAAAAAACATATGCTTATATTTGCAATGAAGTGAGATCTAATCACATGCGCTGATTCTGAATGGGCAGGAGACACATTCAGAATCAGTATGTTTTTTGTTATTCCAGGTGTGAACAGCGGTACTTAGAGTTGCTCATGCAGAATGGATTTTAAAAAACAGGTCTGATCGGAAGCAGAATTTCCCCTGACTTGAAAAGCAGTGATTTCCTTTCCTCCTACAGCTACTCCTACTCACCTGTGTACCTCTGCTGCTGCTGATAACAAATAAATTGTTGCTGATCAAAGCTGACCGGTTCAAGTCCTCCTGTGTTTTCCAGCATCACTGTAGGAAGTGTGGCCAAGCTGTGTGCGGCAAGTGTTCGTCCAAACGCTCCAGCATCCCCCTAATGGGCTTTGAGTTCGAGGTGCGTGTGTGTGACAGCTGCCACGAGTCCATCACTGATGAGGAGTGAGTAACAATCGGCCTCTGTCGTCGCCATGTGCTGACCCTTTGTGCCAGCGGCTTCCTTAGCCCTCGCACAGTGAAGTAACCGTCGCCCCCTCTGTGTGTTTCAGCCGAGCGCCCACAGCCACCTTCCACGACAGCAAGCACAGCATCGTTTACATGCACTATGAGCCCACCACTGGAAATCTGCTCACCTCTGGCACTGACAAGGTTATCAAGGTCTGGCAACAAACTGTTTTATTTCCAAGTCTCATATAAGATAAGCAAGTGAAAACAAAACTAATCAGGTTGAGTTTTTACTCTACCCAGGTGATTTCTTCCTTTGTATGCTTAAGTAAATGGTAAAGGGTTTTGTATTGATGTAGCGCTTTTCTAGTCTTGATGACCACTCAAAGCTCTTTACAGTACAGTTTTACATTCACCCATTCACGCACACATTCATACAGTGCATCTATCGTTGTTCTATGGGGGGGGCCATTCATGGTTCAGCATCTTGCCCAAGGACACTTCGGCATGCAGATGGGTCAGACTGGGGATCGAACTGCCGACCTTCAGGTTGGAGGACGACCACTCAACCCTCAGCCACAGCCGCCCAGGCTTGATTAACTGCCAGGAGGAACTCCCTATTCATACCAACCCTCTGCACTGTGTATTAATGTTTAACTTTCTCCAGCCCTATGAGGCCTCTGGGGACTTTAGGCCCTGTGGCAGTTGCTCACTTTTCCTGGCAGGTAATCCAGCCTTGACCATATCAGGTTTTTGACATGACAAGTATGAATACAATTTGGTGGAAAGCCAATAGTGACCCACCATAGGCCTTATATAAAGATGGACGACATGTCTCCACCTCCTCCAACTATCCAGAAATGAAGCCAGAGTATCCAGTATATAAACTGTGCCATCTTGCTCCAAGGACGTCATCATGAGCAAGAATCTGTGGTGTAGTGATCGCGTGATGGAGCCAAGGTAGAGAGGTCCCACTGATAAATTAGACCTTGAGGCCTTGGCTGCTACTCCAGAGACTTTGAGTCCAAATGCCGTCTTTGGCACAAGATGGCAGCGTTCCCATCCGGGATATGTTGGCTTCAATTCTGAATAGTGGGGGGGAAGTGGAGATGCATTGGCCATCTCTATTTATTATCTACGATCTAAACAAACGCATTCATATTACAAACTGTATTTGAAATCGGTCTTTTCACACATGGATCATGCTGGTCTCTGTCTGAGGTTTAGAAAGTCGGTAGAAGAGCCTCTTTAACTGCTTCGTCTCTATTGGAATAAAACAGATGATGTCTTTTGTTTGTCTGCAGCTGTGGGACATGACTCCTGTGGTGTCCTGAGGTCTGGGGACGCACAGCAGCAGTCGGCGGGAACCTCCGTTCACCAAACTGTGAGAGTTTAGCGTGAACATCCACAGTTGGAAGAGAAGGAGAGCAGCGTATTCAACAGTATTGATGTCATCCGGATAATATTTAACAGTTATTCAACAACAAGCTGCGGCTGTTGCGCATCCACAGTGAGAACACTGCAGGGAGCAGTGCAGCCTGGGATCAGGACAGGCCTCGGTTGGCTCAAGATTAAAGACAGTTGTTTTTGTTTGTTTTGTCTGTCTGTCTGTCTGTCTGTCTGTCTGTCTGTGTGTGTAAGGGAATGAGGTGTTTGACTCTGTGAGCAGCTGACACACTTTATTTGCTTAATTTTCATGCATTCCTTTCCGCTTCTCATGCTGGAAACTCACCAAACAAGCTTCTGCACTGCGGTCAGCGGATACCCTGGAAACCAAACCAGACTTCGTGGATCTGGACCCCAACTCAATGACAGATTTAATCCCACGGTTAGCTGGCTGCAGATTCTCCTCAAGAGGGAGCTGCGTATTCATTGTCAAACCTCGACTACGCTCAACAACCTGCACCACCCGCAGGAGAGCAAAGTAACAGCAGTAGATAACACTGACAGATGGCGTCCTCTACAGGCAAATGTTAAGTTTTAGAAGAGTAATTGAATCAACAATTGTTTACCTTTCTAAACACTCAATTATTTCGCAGGTTGTGCATTTATCACACAAACCTATTTTTTTGCTTTGCTTATTTTCTATATTTTATAGTTTTTATCTAAAATATAAAACATGTAAACAAATGGACAAGTCAGCCTCATTGCCTGCGGGTAGCAGAAGCGTCATCACTGCAGGAGCTGTTGCCTTCCTTGCCTGTAGGTGGTGCTACTGAGAATATTGACAATAAACGTAAAGCGAGGTTAACTCAGGACAATGGACGCTGACCGGGTTTTCAGACAGTGTCATGGTTGTCTGAGTGCAGACTACCCTTGTTAGCTTTTGTCATTCGTAAATGAATGAATCAATGTCTCTATGATCTTTTAAAATATTCCCTATGTTCTTTTGAGATTATTTATTATTTCAAGCTTGTCCTTAATGTTTCTAACATGCAAACGCACATATCATCAAAAAACAATCAGAGGGAGCACTTAAATACTTTACATGTGAAAACACTGACAGGAAACTCGTGAACATGGTTTACTCTCGTTTTGTTCTCATCATTACTGTTTTGTTTTGGTCACTTTACTGTAAATATATATTTACGTCTGCACTGGAATCAAGAAGCAAAATGTTGTTACAAACCAATGCTGTGAAGATGAAATTTTCCTTTTTTTTTACGATTATCACTTTTCTTGCTTTAATGGTCTGATGATAATTAGGTTGAATTAACCCCCTCTTAATGTTTCCAAAGATGTTTGAGAATACTGTTTGTGTCTGATGCTTTATAAGGATTTTCTCCAACAATATAGAAAAGAGAAAAAGTTCTTGACTGTTTGATAGCTCCTCATGAAGGTACATTTACATCAGCTATTAAACTCATGAATATGAGCCTGAGGTTGCTGCCCCTAAACTACAAATGATGTGTATTGAATTTGTTTCCAAACGGTTTCTAATGCACCACAACTTGTTTGAGGTTTGGTTTATTGATAATTATTGCTGCCTGAAGTATCCCCACACCAGAAGACAAAATTGCTTGTTTTGAAAAGGAAATACCAGTGATCATGGTCAAGTTTGTGATTTAGAGCAAAAATGTATAGAATCGCCAGTGTTGTCCAAACCCAGAAAACAACAGACACAAAATTGAAATAAACAAAACCTAAACTTCTGCTGCAGTCAAAATAAACTTGTCTGAGGCCAGTTGTGATCATTGATGTAACGTGTGTATGAATAATATATTAAAAGAGCAGGTATTTACCTACGTGACTGCACTGTGTGTAAATGGTGTTCGTCTGATCAGTATTTTTCTTTCTTCTTTTTACATGTGTAGTTTCCTCTGAAAAGTTTAATTCCACAAAGGTTTTTCCTCCTTATTTTTCTGTTACACTTTATTTTTCTGTTACATTTTTTGGACAAATCTCTCAGCCTTTTGATTCTAAAGATGCTGATTTCACAGCCTTGACTGTGGACAGAAAATCTATCAACACTGTTGTTCCTGAAGTTATTTTTCTAAATTGATACCAAATAGCATTTACTCTCAGAACTGGAAAAATTAACAGCCGGCCACTATTTATTACTTTAGGGACTAGTATATCCATTACTAAATTACAATCACAATTAACACTATCATATCATAATCACATACTATCATAACGGTGATTATTTCAGTCCATATTTTCAAAGGCAGTTGTATTTATAAAGCATTTTTTTTATACACAGGTAGATAAAGGTATCCATTTCATACGAAACTGAAGAGCTGCAAGTCTGGAGGCAGCTGATTTTTCAAAATTTTTAACTTGAGAAATTGAAATAATTGATTGTCTAAGTTTTGATACATTTTCTGTCACTAGGGTGAATTTCAGTATTATACTAAATTGTCTTTAGGACAAAGACTGAATGTATGAATCCTGAGAATTTTGCTGAAATGTAAACATGCATCTTTTCCAATATTGTTTTACAGATCAATCAAATTATATTTGTATAGCCCATATCACAAATTACAATTTGTGTCATAGGGCTTTAACATGGTGTGACGTCCTCTGTCCTTAAACCTCAACAAGGGTAAGGAAAAACTACAACCTTTTTTTTTAACATGGTAAAAGACTGTAGAAACCGCAGAGAGAGCCACATGTGAGGGATCCCTCTCCCAGGACGGACAGAAGTGCAATAGATGTCAAGTGTAAAGGAGAGCATCATCAAGATAAGGGTTTTAGCAGCATTGATAAGGGTAAACATTTTTAAGCAGATGGATGTTAAGTGGTGACGACTCTGTGCCTATACACAGTGGCCTGAATCCATACATATAAATGATTGGCTTGTGAAAGAATGAAGACATCATAGTAGTTTTATGAAATCATTTTATAAATTTCCATTTAGTGTTATACATTCACAGAAAAGCATCCCTGATGTTCCGTATGGAGCAAATATGTAAACATTAATTACAATTAGAGAGGAGTGCTTGGTTTTAAAAGACATTTGTGTATTTGCAGAGACACTAAGGTTTAAACTTGAGGGCGAACTCCTCCAGCGCAGCCAGAAGCTTCTCCTCCTCCTGCGGTGTCGACCTGGAGGACGCCAGAGGCAAGTGTGTCGCCACCGCTTTCCGATCTGCACACAATTTTATGGAAACATAAGGGAAAAAAAAGAAGAGACACTAAACCGTAAATACAGTGTTTGTTCTAAAAAAATACTAAGCTTCAATGGTTCCTGGATGAATTAAATCAGGAGACGTTTCACCCTCTGAAAACCGAAGTCACAAGTCTAACGGTAAAACAAAAGTTACATAAAAAAAAATTACTGAAGTGATTTGTTTCTGACCCTGGAAGAAGAGTCCGCTTGGCTGTTTGACTGCAGCCGCAGCCGCAGCAAGCCACACCACGGTGTCGGCCCCCATGGCCTCCGTCCTCAGCTTGGATTGCATCTTGGCGTGGAAGGATGGCATGGACGTCTGGACAGCTACAGAGAGAAAACAATCCCTGTCACACATGCTCAGAATTAAAACACAAAGTACACAGCAGTGATCTAGTTTTAAAACCTGTTGCCAAAAGTGACTGCTGCTCTGGTATTTATAAAATGCTTCCTTCATTTATCATAATTATATATCACAGACATAAAAACTCAAACATACATTTTTACCTCCGCTAACAAAGATTTTCACACCCGTCCGTCCGTTTGTGTGTTGGTTTGTTTGTGAGGAAGATTACGCACAAACTGCAGGACGGATTTCCACGAAAAAAAGAAGCAAGGGACAAGGAACCACCGTTTAATTTGTGGTGCGGTTTAGGGGACTGACACCAGAAAATCACTTTCTAATGCCTTCCTCTTCATTTCTCAGAGAATAATTCTTGGATCTTGATGAAACCAAAAAAATCCTGCATGTTTACGGGACTTACATTTAAGAGCTTGTACAATTGGGTGCAGGTTCAAATAAAAATCTGGATCTAGTGATTCTAAATGTGTTTTCATGAGGAGACTGTTGGGCCTTGGTGGAGGTATATGCTTTACTGAGGGCCATTCTAGTCTTTAAATGCAAAAAAATAAAAAAAACTTTAGTCTCCATTGTACTGAGGTGGGGGAAGAAAGATGGATATTTTTTTAATCTTTAACAAACTAATACGGAGCTCAAGGATAACGCCATTCCTCGCCATGATAAAGAAAGTGAAAGATCAAGATCCAGATCAACCCCTTTGGGTCATTCCCCACCGTTCCACCAAATATCATGGAAATAGGTTCTGTCGTTTTTGAGTGATCAGACAAACTAATGTGAACATAAGCCCCTTGGCGTAGGTAATAAAACTCAGCCTGCAGTAGTTGTTTTTCGGTACCTGGTGTGTCGGCCCAGCCTGGGTGCATGGAGGAGAAGTGGATCTCTTTGTGTTGAGAAGCCCATCTCTCCGTCAGAATCACCTGCTGTCTCTGTCGCAGGGGAAACAAAAAGCACATTTCAACAAACACGCGCCATGATGATAAAACAGCTGCCGTCAATCAGTCTCCTTTACCTTGTTCTGAGCGTAGACCGCGGTGCCTTCAAACGTCCCCTTCTCACACTGCAGGTCGTCAACGTTCAGCTTCTGGGTGAGCATCCCGCCGGACGACACGGTCACCTGTGCAGCGGCAGGAGCAGATGTTCATCTTTGATTGTAGGAATGAGTCTGGTTCTTAACACGGCTGCTGACTTTAAATATCCAAATGTATTTGTGCTGCAACATTTTTGACATTTTACCTGCGCCAAGGAGGTTATGTTTTCACCCCTGTTTCTAAACGGCATGATGCAAAAACTACAGAAGGAAATATCCTCAACTTAGGGGGAGGAAGTGACATAAGCTGATAAATACATTTCAGCACGGATCCTTGGTGGAGGTATGAGCTCTACTGAGTTCTCATCTCCAGTTGAAATTCAACCCACCACTCTTGGATCTTGGACTTTCTTCAGTGCAGGTATCAGTGCTGTGGTGAGGATGTAAGTACCTGGAAATAAAGTCAGAGGTCAGTAACACTCTACTGCTGCAGTTGACATTCTAAACTTACAGATCATTGAATGACTTTCAGAAGCTATCAACTTATTTGAATCTTCATTGCTTGTTATTTAATCTCACTTTACCTGATTTAAAGGATTATCTTTTTTCTAGTATCTCTTTTCCTTTAAAATAGAGAAACAGGCCAATGCAAAATTGTAGTTGCGTAAAATCTTTACCAGCTAGATGTGATTTGCAGAATGTTAAATAGCAAAATATCTATTTCTAAGTTTATTAATTCTTCTGAATGGTGAATAATTTACAAAGAACGTTCTAGTTTAAGAACAAACATAAAAACAGATATTTTCGTAAGTTTTGAAAGGTTAATATTTCTCAAAGTAGGAAAAAAAACTGAAATAATATAGAATCAGTATCTAAACTCAGATGTTTGATTTGTGTTTATTTTCGTCACCAAGTGTATTTGTTGCAAAGTTCTTCTCCAGACCCTCCTCAGTTAATTCTCTCTGGTTGACCATGCAGCCAGCATTGTTGATCTGGTGAACACGACAAGTGATTAACATTTTACTATAGAAGACTGATGTGCGTCTCACAGATGATGCAGCATATTTACCCACCAGCACATGCACAGCGTCGGTTTGTGAGAAGCTCTGGGCAAACTCCCACACTTGTCTCGCAATGGACATGTCGACGACGTGGACGTGAACGTTCTGTGAATAAAAAAAACAAAACATTTCTGTTCTGTTGATAAGACAATGGAGCAGTTAAACATGATAATTATTATGGGTGCCTAGTGCTGCAGGCACCACTAGGCAGTGCATTGCATGGCGCAACGCTATTATTTTTATAAGAATTTCGTCCAACAGATCGCATAAAAATCGCGATAACGTGGCCGAAAACGTAGAATGGGAGTCAAGGTCTCTCGCCCACAAAGAACGAGAGTGCGAAAAAGAGGCGTTTTCAGGTACCCGGGTGCACTCAAACTGCTCTCAAATCCCCAAACGGAGGTCCTCAGACATGATTTTTAGATATTTGAGGTGGTGAGATTGTTTCCTTCGCAGACGTATCACTCTCAAATCTCTAGGACCTTTGCTTATATCTGCATCGAAAAATCGAGGAATTATTTCCGGATCCTTCTCCCATTGGAGCCCCATGTTAATTCTGAAGATTTTTCTGAAAAGATTAAAACTGATAAATAAAACGTAAATCAATCCCACGGCTCCATTTCTCAGCTCTCACGAATAAAAAATATATCTGGTTGTAGTGTAAACTCTTGTGATTCTCAAAATGTTTTAATTTTCCAGATAGGACTTATAGGTTTTGAGTAAGAAGTATTTGTTTGATGACGGTGCTAGAGTGTGAAAAATGTCTCTCTCATTAAAACTAATGAAAATCTTAGGAGGAGAATTTATGAAATGAGAAGTAAGTTTCTAAACTGCTCGTACGGCCTCATTTTTTTACTTTAATCAATAATATAGATATGTACTTGTTCGTCCAAGTCTCGTGATTCTCACGGTGTTTTCATTTCACGGATAGGAGTTATAGATTTTCAATTAGAGCATTTTGTTCGGGACGTTCTCCCGAGCTGTGATGTCTCCCTCTCTCACGTCGCACCTGTCATAATCAGTGACTCACACACGCAGAGGGAGGGGGGCCAAAAGGGACAGTGAGATCTATTTTTAGACTGCACAGGTGCTAATCAGCACTGCAGGTAGTTCAGTCAGTAGAGCAGAGGGACAGTAACCCAAAATGGCGTTTTGAAGTCCAAGTGTGGGTAAGACACAAACATAGAATTTTTTCGTTGCCTTTCAGGGGGGAACTGTTGAATTCTTTAAATAATCAACTGTCAATGATATCTAAAGTCAATATTATTGGATTAGTGGGTCTGCCGCTGACTCAGTGATCCAATGGTTGTGACTTCAAAGCCAACAGAAGCAAAAAACTACTTTTGAACAAATATATTAATATATCTGGTTGTAGTGTCAAGCCTTGTGGTTCTCAAAATGTGTTTATTTTCCAGATAGAACTTATAGTTTTTGAGTAACAAGTATTTGTTTGGAAAAATCTCTTAAATTAAAACTAATGATAGCAAATGGAGGAGATTTATGAAATGAGAACTACGCTTCTAAACTGCTCGCATGGCTTCATTGTTTGTGTCTAAATAATGATATAGATATGTACTTGTTCGTCCAAGTGTTGTGGTTCTCAGGGTGTTTTCATTTCACGGAGAGGAGTTATAGATTTTCAATCAGAGCATTTTATATATATATATATATATATATATATATGGGTCTGTCTCTCTCTCTTAAAGCAGCCAGTCTGTCTCTCTCTATCTCTCTTTTATACCAGCCAGTCTATCTCTCTCTCTCTGGGTCTCTCTCTCTACTCTGGGTCTCTCTCTCAAATTGACACAGTCTGTCTCTCTTCCCCCCCAAAAAAAAATATTTTGTCTGGAACCGGCAAATTCTAGGCACCCATTCGAAATTTCTCGGCAGGAGGAATTTTATAGTTAGACTTGTTATATAGTGACTTCCACTGGATAAACCTGATCTGAAAATAAATTCAGTTCAAGCAGGAATAAAACTGATGAAGAGCCACAGAAAGACTCGTCCCATAGTTCTCACCTGATTTTTACTCCGTTCAACAATCTCATCTTTGGCTGCCTCTGCTCGGTCCTTGTTTCGACAAACGATGTGAACGATTCCTCCTGAATGTTCGAAAAACAAAAGTCCATCAGCAGACAGAGCAGCAGGAAGGTTTCCCAGGAACAGAGGCGAAACTCTGCTTAACACTCACTCACCTCTGTTGGCGATTTCCTGGGCTGTGGCTTTTCCTATTCCACTGTTGGCTCCTGTTATCATGAAGGACCTCCCACTCAGGTTCACGTCCAGGTCAGCTGGGACAAAATGCTTCGCTGCTGCTTCATAGCCACTCCTGCCGGGAGCAAAGAGCAGGACCCTGAATGCACCACATACTTATACAGACACACACACACACACACACACACACACAGACACACACAGACACAAACACACACTGGCACCAATGATTCCAAATGTTCTGATGTCAACACTGAGGTGGACTCCTATTTATTTATTAACTTAATTTAATTGATCAACTGATGAATTAATGGCTTTTATCATTAGTTCTGTAGTAGCAGCTCTGGATATACTGCAGACTAGTATTGTGTTGTTAATCACTACTAGTTAACCAGTAACTGCACCATAAGAGCTATTACTCAACAGAGGAAGTAGAGTAGTTTAACCTTCAGTGTACTCTCAGGATTATTACTACAGAGAAGAGGTATATGTTGCATAAACACGACAGGCGTTTGACCACTTGACTCAGTGATTGATAGATAGATAGATAGATAGATAGATAGATAGATAGATATACACACACACACACACACACACACACACACACACACACACACACACACACACACACACACACACACACACACACACACACACACACACACACACACACACACACACACACACACACACACACACACACAAATCCGTCAAACACGAGAGCCAAATAATATATAGAGGTCCAAATGAGTGAAGTATAAGTACACGGTCACAAAGTACACGGAGCTGTCAGTGAACTTACTTGGTGTACTCCTGGAGGCCTTTCACTAACCAAACTGCGTTCCTGTAGACCGACATGTTCAGTAAAGCAGCGGCTCCTCTGCAGAGTTCGATCCTTATGGAAGCTCCGGTCTGTTTTCATAACAGTGACTCAAACTGATTATGTAGTAACCGGTAGTAGCATAGCGAGTCATGTGTTTGACAACCGGAAGTGAAAGATAAACAACCTAGAGCTCCCCTGGTGGACCCGTGTGTTACTGTCAGCGCAAATCTGAGGAGACTTTAATGTGACGGTGTCAATGAAGATGACAAATGAATTTTCAGGATGGCCGAGTGGTCTAAGGCGCCAGACTCAAGGTTAAACCTTCCTGTGATTGGGATTTCTGGTCTCCGAATGTAGGCGCGGGTTCGAATCCCGCTTCTGACATCGATTTTGGGACAACCTTGAGTACAGACAGTCATTTAATAATTTAGACATTAAGATGTTTCAGTTTTACATTTTCTTTCGGCACTTGCATTGCATTCCCTACTAGATAACAGTTATCTCAGAAAAACAGAGCCTTTTATTTAAAAAAAAATCTGCTTTTCTGAGATAATTATTTTAGAAAAGCATATATATATATATATTTTTGTAATTGTAATTGTAATCTAGTATTTTGATGAAGTTACATTTTGCATGTCGCTTAAAACTGTGAGACTCTCCTTCTGTATAAATAACAGTGAACTACAAAAGGCTAATGTAGCCGAGCGTTTAGTTCTGTTATACTGTCAGGCCTCAGCCGAAAAAGGAGATGAGAGTTGTTTTTTGAATCGGGTCATCACACCCGTTTACTTTCCTTCACACTTCAAAACAAAACTTCTCTATTGACAGAACCCTCTTCCGTTAGAACTCCTTTCAAACAAGAGTCCCAACCAACACCCTGCTTATAACAGGAACTAAACACCTATGGAGGACCATACATGACATAAGTAAAAATAAATAAATAAATAAATGTATAAATAAATACAGAAATAAACAAATAAATAAAAAAGGAAATAAATTAATTAATACAGAAATAAATAAATAAATATGTTAATACCAAAAGAAATGTCAAAATAAATGTCTTAAATATATTTGCACATTTATTTATTCCCTGATACATTTCCTTTTCATTTGCAGTGTCCTTAAGCTAATGAGAAAGGCGGGCCTAACCACAGTCTCGAGCAGGATTGGTCACAAGAGTGTAATGATCCAGCCCTACTACGTCTGCCTCTCAATGCTGACTGGTGTCCAGTAGCTGTTTGCAGCGTTGAGCCAGTTCACACTTAAAATGAACTAGTTCAAGTTCAGAGGGTTAGTTAAGGTTATTTTTTATTGGGATGATTTAGCTGTCAGTAGTCCTGACTGTGAGCGTCACGTCTCGTGTTGTACTGAGCACAAGGAGCGAGCCGAGAGGAGAAGGAGGAAACAGAAACTCCAGCTCGTTACAAACCACCTGCAGCTTCTGCTCTGATCATGAAGCCGCTGATCTCTGAGCAGATGTGACCAGAGAAACTCTGTGTTTCCACTGTTCCACAGAGTCACTAACTGGCTGTTTCATGGTGAAGCAACCCAGTCTCATCAGAAAACATTCAATGGCAACGTTGGTCCACTTGGAACGACGTTACCATCTCACAATCTGGCCTCTCAGATTGTGAGATGGTAACATTTAGTCCTCCCATTGTTTTGCATTGGCGTGTTCTCACGTCACGTGACTCTCAAGCTCCCGTCTGCGGAGAGGAAAACATGGCGGAGATTCCTTGTTTTTTCAGATAAAAATATAATTTTGTAACTTAGTTTGGGCATAAAAATACATTCTGACACCATTTCTAGCGAGAAATGTGCTCTTTGCTTCCACAGTCTTCAGCCAGTTCGTGCTTATGATAAATATTTTAATAGTTATCACGCATGCTTTTATCGTTGCTATGACGGTTGCCATGCCACCACGGCGCAGCGTGGTGTTTAAATCACAGTCCCTGCGTGGTGTCCTTCAGTGATCGAGAATGTTATTCATGTTATATAATAGTAATATTTGAGGCTAGATTACATCTCTAATGAGAAGGAACCTGCGAGTCTGTTCATACCGAGGCCGGCCCGAGTGCGCGAGCGGACCGAGTGCGCGACCGGACATGACGTGTGGCTGTCGTAAAAACCCTATTTGTAAACAACCAGTCCTTTAACTAAGCGCTACGTCATAAACACGGCGCGCTTGGAAGACCACGATGTCATCTTCCTTCTGTCAGGTAAGTAGTTTATTGTTTTTAAAGATCGTTACGATCTAGGTTTACAGTCCGAGTGCGGAGAGAGTCCGTCAATCCACACTATGGACGCTGTTCATCAGCTAATACGCCATTGTTAGCCACATGCTTCAGCCCACGGTAGCCTGTGCTACCTGGGAGGTGAATACATTGTTGTTGAAACCAGTTCAAGACGCTTAGCTCATCATTGAGGGACGCTACAATATAAATATAAACATGAATTTGATTTATGAATGCTTTAGATTAATAAGGAGTGTATTTCTCTACTATTACTCCACAATATCAGGTCAATTTGGTTTAATGTATAGTATGCACTATGACAATAATGTTTCCATGTTATGGAGTTGCGATTCATTTTATAAAACAATTGCTATGTTCTGTTTTTTAATCAAGGAGGATCCCAGTGAAGCTACAGGATCTTCATTAACGTCAACAACTTGGACCGAACGGTTTGTTTTGCTTGATGAAGAGCAGGAAGGGCAGCCTGGAGAGAAAGAGAAGCCGGGTTGAGCCCACTACCATCATCCACGTACCACGAGGAAGATGAGGGAGAGAAATGATCCTACCATTAAAGAGGTACTTTTAAGTTACATACCAGAAACACCATTTTATATAATGTGCTAAATATACATTTTATTACATCCCCAAAGTACGCTTGCTGAAATACAAGTTTATATCACACTGAAAGAATTTTGGTCAATCATGCTTCCCTGCTGTGATTGTTTAACTGGGAAAACAACTTTTTCCACAGGAAGGCAAGTAAATTTAAGGAATACATGTGCAAAGTTTTCCTCTGTTATGTATAATGATGACCCCCATCAGACATAATGTTAGCAATATTTACACCTTTTAATTTATACTGATTATTTCTGTCTACATGTGTGAATTTGCCTTCATTAGTTTCAGAAAAGAGCGGTAATGTATCGGTCAGTGGGCGGCAGCACGAGACTCCGCAAACTAGTCTGTAAGCAAAACAGACGAAGGCATCGAGGTTGCGGCCTGCCATCATTGTTATTTTGCTTAAGGGACTGAATATGTTTCATGCAGAAATATTAGCATTTCCCTTATATCTACCAAAACTGCTTGTTTCACAGACTGCAGTTTTGTTTTGATCCGATGTGGTGTGCAAATACAACCGTATCTGCAATGGGTTGTGGGGCATTAACATTTGTAACTCTAATTTTGTTTTGACAGACTGTAAAAAGAACGTTGAGAACATCACCACTCTACAGGAAGACACAGTCCAGTAATGGGTGTCAGAAGTTCAGTAGTGAACGACAGGTACTGTGGAAAAATGTGTGTCATTGTTGTACAATGTCCTTTGACTCTGTTTACACAAGGTTAACACAAAAAGGTTTGATTGTAAACTGATATTGGTATGTGTAGCAGCCGATTGTCAAACAGATAAACGTATCAAATCAAACTTCGAATTATACTAATCAAAGGGCCACTGTTGCACCATGGGTTGTGGTGTACGCGGATGGGAAAAACATAGTGTCCAAACAGATGTCCAGTTTCTGCGAAAAGCGTGGTTTATTTAACCAAACAGCGAGCAAACAAAGAACAAAGAAAATTCCTGTGCCTCTCCCGCTCCGGTAAAAAACCATTTGCCCACCCAGGTGCATGCTGGTCCCTTACCGACAGCCTACCTATATAACTTCAGGTGCCCCCCTACCGTGCCCAAATGAAACAAAACACAAATAATAAACAAGAAACACCTAAAGTAAACAAATAATAAACTAGAATACTAATAGAAATCTAATCATAATGAAATCAAGCAAATTGACTGAGAATAACCAAAAAACTAAATACTCACTAAACAAAATAATAAACTAAACAGCACTAAGTACTACAACTAAATAAATAGCTCCAACATTCCGGCCCCTAATTGTGCACTAAATCACAATTACTTTAATTTATCAAAGGAGCTATTCCCTCCACCCAATCTATGACTAGACAGTTCATGCATTAGCTTCAGTTCACTTTCTTCTTTATGATGTACCTGAAACAACAAAAGAGAGATATAGAGAAAAAGAGGGAGGGGGAGAGAGAGAAAGTCCATGGTGTCACATTCCTGCTTCCAACAGCAGGCAGAGCTTCGTCACAGGCCTCTCCAGAATGCTGGTCCTGGTCCGAAGGCGCACAGAGCGTACCAGGCCCTTTGCATCTGCTCTCACATCCAAGATTCTCCCCATCAGCCAAGATCCTCTTGGGGCTGCAGCGTCTGCAATGAGGACGATGTCTCCAGGAACGAGATTTCTCCTTGGTCTTGTCCATTTCTGTCTCTCTTGCATCATTGGTAAGTATTCAGCAATCCATCTCTTCCAAAACAGTTCTGCCATGTATTGTATTTGCTTCCACCTTTTCCTGATGTACAAATCATTGCGGTCAAACAGTCCTGGTGGCATGATTGGCTTCCCCTTTAACATCAGAATGTGGTTAGGTGTGAGTGCCTCCAGGTCGTCCGGGTCATCAGAGACTTTAGTGATGGGTCTGTCATTCAATATGGCCTCAGCCTCACAAAAAACAGTTTGGAGCCCTTCATCATCGAGAATTTGCTGTTTGAGAACTGAAGTCAGAACACTTTTCACAGAGCGAATCAGGCGCTCCCAAACACCACCATGATGGGAAGCTGCTGGTGTGTTAAAGCTCCATTTTATGCCATCCTGGACCAACGCTCTCTGAATTTTGCCATGATTTAAACCAGCCAGACTTTCCTTCAGCTCCCGGTTAGCTCCAACAAAGTTTGTGCCGTTATCAGACCTGATGGTGGAGATTGGGCCTCGTCTACAGATGAACCTCCGGACAGCATTTATACAGGAATCTGTATCCAACATATGTGCCACCTCCAAATGCACAGCACGGCTAGTCAGACAGGTGAAAAGCACTCCATACCTTTTAAGAAGACTTCTGCCTCTTTTAACCTCAATGGGCCCGAAATAGTCAACTCCAACATCTGTGAAAGGGGCTCTATCAGGCACCACTCTTTCCTCAGGCAAGTCCGCCATCTTCTGTTCAAGGAGTTTCCCTCTGTTGCGTCTGCAAACAACACAGTCAGATATAACTTTCCTTGCAGCAGAGTTTGCATTGATGATCCAGTACCTCTGCCGCAGCCTGGACAGCATGTGATTTCTTCCTGCATGTCCCAGTTGATGATGAATATGACGCAGAATCAGTACGGATACATGCAAATCTTTGGACAAAATGACTGGATGTTTGGACTCTGTTGGTAATGCTGATTTATCCAGCCGACCACCTACTCTGAGGATTCCATTATCCATCACCGGATCCAGTCTGTACAGAGGACTCCCTTTTGCAACAATTTTACAACCATTCTTCAATGAGGAAATTTCAGCTTTAAATTTGTGTTCTTGTACATACTGAATGACTGACTGTTCTGCTTTTTCCAGATCTTCAGGAGTCAAGATTTGTCCTTTGAGTGTGGCTTTAAAGCTCTGAATTTTCCTTTTCACTTCCTGCTCTTTTGGCTCCAGCTTGTCCTGGCTGAGATATTTAGAGGCACACAGCTCCTTTCTCTTCTGTCCCAATAACACAAGAGTTCTCTTGACCTTCAGCAACCAGGCAACAGACCTTTTTAGTCTCGTCCAGGATGAAAAGTAACAGAGCAGGCGATCTGTGGCACTTTCAGAATCCACAACAACAGAATTTACAGTCAACTCCCTTTTGACCTCTGGGTCATCTGCAGGAATAACATGAAGATCAGCATCCAGTTTAGGCCAAACCTCCTTTGGCCCACAGAGAAACTTCGGCCCATTTATCCATCTCCTGCCTGTCAGGAAATTATCTGCCGTCATTCCTCTTGATGCATCATCTGCTGGATTCTCCTTAGAACAAACATATCTCCACTGATCAGTATCTGATGCTCCTCTGATGAAGGAGACTCTGTTTGCCACGAAAGTTTGAAATCGTCTGGTTTCATTACAGATGTATTTAAGAACAGTTGTGCTGTCGGTCCAGAAAACTGACTTTTCCAGCTTAAGTTGCAACTCCTTCTGAAGCATCTTGTCAACTCGAACTGCAAGAACTGCTGCTGTGAGTTCCAGTCGAGGAATTGTTGTCTGCTTGAGTGGAGCAACTCTGGCCTTTCCCAACAGAAATGAAACCTGAACGCTGTCATCCTTTTCCAGTCTCAAATAGGACACTGTTCCATATCCAACTTGGCTGGCGTCAGAGAAGTGGTGAAGCTGTGCAGTGGCAGGGTCTCCAAAGTCTCTGGGTTTCATACAGCGATCCACATTGAATTCAGCCACCTTCTGAAGATCCTCCAACCACTCAAACCACTTCTTGGAGAGAGAATGGGGGATAGCTTCATCCCACCCCAAGCTTCTCCTACAAAGCTCCTGTAACAACAGCTTGGCTGGAATGGTGAGTGGGGACAAAAAACCTAAGGGGTCATAAAGTGAGCTGACCACTGACAAAATACCTCTTCTTGTCTGTGGCTGTTCTTGCACTGAGGTTCTAAACTTGAATTTGTCAGTTTCAATGCACCACTGTAGCCCCAAAGCTCGATCCATCGGAAGCTGGTCCACATCCAAATCCAGCTCCATCACTTCCTTTGCTCTGCAGTCTTCAGCAATTGACAGCAGCACTGTTCGGCTGTTGCTGATCCATTTGGAAAGATTAAATCCTCCTTTGTGACAAAGCGCAGTCACATCCTTGACCACTTGCACTGCCACCTCCTCTGAGGCCACTGATTTCAAGCAATCATCGACATAAAAATTACACTTTACTGTATTGACCACTTCATGGGGGAAATGTTCGGCATTGTCATCTGCTGTTCTCCTCAATGCATAATTTGCACAGCTTGGTGACGACACAGCTCCAAACAAATGAACTTTCATGCGATGTTCCACTGGAGCCTGTGAAACGTCTCCCCCAGGCCACCAGAGAAAGCGGAGAAAGTTGATGTGCTTTTCAGAAACATGAACTTGGTGATACATTGCTTGGATGTCGGCCATTACTGCAACGGGCTCTTGTCTAAATCGAACAAGGACTCCAACTAGAGAGTTGGTAAAGTCAGGGCCCTGTAAAAGCTGACAGTTCAGTGACGTCCCTTTGTATGCTGCTCCACAGTCAAAAACAACTCGCAGCTTGCCTTTTCTGGGATGATAAACCCCGTGATGAGGGATATACCATACATTTCCATCACTCTGTTTAAGTTGATCAGAAGGCACCACTTCAGCATATCCTTGAGCCACCATGTTGTTTAAAAATGTGATGTACTCTCCTTTAAATTGACCATTCTTGGCAAACTTTCTTTTCAGGCTCTGGAGGCGCTGTTCTGCAACATGACGATTATTTGGCATGAGAGGGTTTTCCTGCCTGAAGGGTAAGTCAATGCAGTAATGGCTTCCAATTAACTTTGTGGTGTTATTCATAACATTCATAAACTTGACATCCTCTCTGGACATTTCAATCTGTTCATCTGATGACCTCTCATTAAAATCATGGTTAAACTGTTTAACCAGCATTTCTTGAAGATGTTCAACAGAGATCCGGTTGGATGTTACAGCAGAGCAGTCACTTTTATTCTTGTTGCTCCCACCACGAAGAGGACCATTAATGACCCAACCGACCCTGGTTCTGACAGCATAAGGTCCTTCATCCTGGCTGTTTATGAGCTCCCAAGGCTCCATCACTTTTGGTGCATCAGTTCCAATGAGCAGATCAACACCTTCCTCAATGTCATGAAGTTGAACAGCCTTGAGATACGACCACTGATCAACGTCCTCTTGTCGTGGAATATTGAGTGATGAGACAGGCATGTTCTTTTGTGTTAAAACATCAGGTAACTCAATAAAGTCATTCATATTCAGACCAGACACTTCCAGACCTGACAACACATGAGCATTTACTATCTTCTTTTGACCCATTGTTCTTAACAGAATACTTGTCCTTTTACCTCTCACATTCAATTTTCTTGCCAATTTCTCCGTACAAAATGTTCCTGAGCTCCCAGGATCCAAGAAAGCATACGTCTGCACAGTTTTGTTGCTCCTCTGACTCTTGACTTTGACTGCAACAATAGAAAAAATGGAGGCATCTTCCTGACCGGCCCCAATATGGCCACAGGTCTGAAACACTGCAGGTGAAACATTTGAAGAGCTCACAGACTGTTGATCAGAGGGTGTGGCTTTATCCTGACGCTCTATATGAAGGACACTTGGGTGCTTTTGGTGACACACGTTGCAATCCAAACGACTCCTGCAGTATTTGCTAGTGTGGCCTTTTTTCAGGCAACCAAAACAGATTCCTTTTTCTTTAATGAAATTAATCTTGTCCCTGTGTACTGTCATCTTGAACTGTGAGCATTGGTCCATTGAATGATTAACTTGTGAACAGAACAGGCAGTTGAGAGTGGAGGACTTGATCTTGTTTCCTGTATGTTGAGTTATGACTCCATCCTTTACTGTAGTGACGTTAGTAGCAAAGCTGCTTCCCTTTTTCCTTTGTTTGAAGTGACTAACAGTGGAAGCTTTGGAGTTGGTGAGCTGTGGGTCTTGAATGTTGCCAAAAACTGGATCTGAAGCAATTTTGACTTGTCTTTCAATAAAACCAACAAGATCAGCGAACATTGCTCTGTTACCTCTTCGTTCTTGCAGATCACAAGCAACATTTCTCCATCTTTCCCTTAACTTGTAAGGAAGTTTCACAATGATGCTCCTCATGTTAGATGGTAAGTCCAGCTCTTTCATGTTCAGCAGTTGCTCTGTTAAGTTTGAACATCCACGTAGAAACAAAGAGAATGATTGCAACCTTTTAATGTCCTCACTTTTTACAGGTGTCCAGGTAAGTATTTTTTCCATGTATGCAGCTGCAATTTTGTGTTCATTTCCAAAGTGCTCCGCAAGAAGACTCTTGGCTCGGTGGTATCCCTGCTCTGAAGGCAAGTGCTGACAACTGTGCACCAGGTCTTTTGGCTGCCCCCTGGTGTACTGTTCAAGAAAGTGCAAACAGTCACTCCAATTGTCTGTTTTCTCCTCCACTCCATTTTCAAAAGCTCTGATGAAAGACCTGTATTGGAGTGGGTCTCCATCAAAAACAGGGATATTCCTAGATGGGAGGTTAGAGCACAGATTTTGTTGGACAAGCAACGCAGCAATGTCATTTTGTCTTTGCATAATGTTCACAATGTCATTTTGATGGTTGTCAGTCAGAGCAGTTTGATGGTGAGCATGTCCCATTTGAGTTCCATTTACAGTTTGCATCACATGAACTGGAGCTTCAACTTTTAATGTCATTTCATCCATTTGTTTTTGTTTAGGCTTAACCACTGGTGGTTGGAGTTCAGGAGCAGACAAACCAAGAGCATGATCTTTTTTTTTTATTTTATCAGGCACAAAGGTGTTGGCATGGGGATTTAATTCACTCGCACCGTGAGAGTTGTTCCTTTCAAAATAAGAGTTCATGCCGTTTGAATGTTTTGAGCCACACTGTGAACGGATTTCCAAGACTTGAAGCTTTGCCTTTGTTGCTGCCAGTTCCGTTTCAAGCTCAAGTTGTTCCTTTTCTCTCCTCAGTTTTTCCTGTTGCGCTTCTATTTGATGTTTCCTTTTTTGCGCAGCGATGTGCTCCACAAGCGCTGCCTTATCGGCCTCAGCTTTGATACGTGCAGATGATATTGATGAACTCCGTGATAGTCGGGAGTGTGATCTTAGCGAACTTGATTTTATACTTGCAACATTGGAGGCACTATCTTCAGGATGTATTCCATCAGCAACACATTGATTGTCAGGATCGTCTTTATTTGTTTCAACATATGGATGACCCGCCTCAAAGAGCCAGCCTTTTACGTTGTCAGTGAAATCACAAAACATTGTCATTTTTTCCAAGAAGTATTTGCTTTGCCTTTCAACTTCATCTTTGGGCAAAGGTAGACTCATAAAAGATGTATGGGTTTCATTTGCGTCTAGGTAACATTGCATGAACACAGCAAGCTCATTCTTTACTGAATCAACGTTTTGTATTGATGCCATCAACGCACTCATATGTTCCATGCATCTTTTAGCTTGTTTGCATTTTGCACTCCTTTTTTCCTGATACCTTATCACAATGTATTCCATTCCTTTAGAAGACATTTTAACAACTCTTTTTGATGACGGCTCTTCAGCCTCCGTTGCAGCAACATCAGACATTTTTCCGTTTCTTTTAATTGCTTTCTTTCCTTTTTTATTACACCAATGACAGTCCACAAGCGCACATAAGAGCAAGTTGCAAACACACGATGCTTATTGACCAACAGATCCTCTTCATCAAACAAACACACACTGCGGCCGGCTTTTTATGAATAAATGAATGCGCCGTGGCCGTGCGTAAAAGTAGACATGTAGCGATTCAACCATGCACTCATTGAACTCCATGTATTGTGAGATACTGTGTCAAACTCCACTCGTTTGGCCGTTTTCCATTACAGCTTTTTACAGTTATATCACATACCGGTTTCTTTGAGAAGGTTGAACGTCTTGTCGATCTGGGCCAGAAGCAGCATGCGCGCCGTGGCTGAGTCCAAAAGGTGATTAAACAATCTCTGCTTTCCATTCGTCCATAATGCGCACAATGCAACAAGTCCAGTGTTGAAGCTTATTTCCTTTGAGTCCCTGCTTTCCATTCGTCCATAATGCGCACAATGCAACAAGTCCAGTGTTGAAGCTTATTTCCTTTGAGTCCAAGGGCAGGTTTTTTACTTATGTAGCAGCCGATTGTCAAACAGATAAACGTATCAAATCAAACTTCGAATTATACTAATCAAAGGGCCACTGTTGCACCATGGGTTGTGGTGTACGCGGATGGGAAAAACATAGTCTCCAAACAGATGTCCAGTTTCTGCGAAAAGCGTGGTTTATTTAACCAAACAGCGAGCAAACAAAGAACAAAGAAAATTCCTGTGCCTCTCCCGCTCCGCTAAAAAACCATTTGCCCACCCAGGTGCATGCTGGTCCCTTACCGACAGCCTACCTATATAACTTCAGGTGCCCCCCTACCGTGCCCAAATGAAACAAAACACAAATAATAAACAAGAAACACCTAAAGTAAACAAATAATAAACTAGAATACTAATAGAAATCTAATCATAATGAAATCAAGCAAATTGACTGAGAATAACCAAAAAACTAAATACTCACTAAACAAAATAATAAACTAAACAGCACTAAGTACTACAACTAAATAAATAGCTCCAACAGTATGAATTCATGTTATTCTCCTCTTCACAAGAAACAAACAATCCAAATTACCTGCAGAAAGCCCTTGATGGACGCTTCAGCTGCATCGTCAGACTGGCCAGACAGAAAGATGCCAACTTTAATGCCAATTTATTTGTGTAACATTCTGTGACCAAATGTATAGATAACTTTTTGTAGATTGTAAAAAAGATAACCCATTTATTAAAAAAAAACTACACTAGAATTACCGCACTGCGTTGTATGACTCCGCTAACCAGTGCAGTGTCCGTCTACATATTTCTACATATTTTCTCTCGTATAAATGACACTGTGTCTCTTGACAACTGAAACCATAAGATGAGGTCAGTGTGGCCTTGACCTTTTGACTTTAACACAAATACACAGTTAGACAATCCGAAAACATACAGTTATGCCAAAATATATTTTGTTTCACATTCTAGATGGCATAAGCAGAGACATCAACTCAGGAAAAATATTTCTGTAGAAAAGAAAGCCCTGTACGTGTACGTATGTATACATACACACGTACAAACGCACTATTGAGACGTTTTGTTTTTTATCATATATTCTCAGGAAGGACTGATGCATTTTCTGAGACGGGACGTGAGGGCCTACTCTGCGTGCTCAGAGTTCAAGCCCAGCAGGCTGCAGCGGTCCTGACATATTCCGGAACAGCAGCACAGTCTTTAGATGACTCCTCTGAAGATGAAAACATGGCGAGGTACTTCTCCACTGATGAAGAACTGTGAGGGCTGTGATTAGCTACACTCTCTTGCTACAAGGCTACTCTTGCTACTCCCTGGCAGCCTTAGGAAGGCATTAGCTTGCTGTTGGGTAGCTGTTAGCTTCAGCATTTTTAGTTTTTAGCGGCCTGTGTGACGTTTATGTTTAAAACCAAAAAATCAGAGGGAACCATCTTCATAATTTAACACTATGGTTTGTTTGTGTGTCCTTCAGTTCTTCTCAAGAGAAGCAGTACAGGTGTGCCTCAGCTCCACGGTCCCTCCTGCAACCTCCGCTCCTGATGCTAACCTCATGTCTCCATCACACCAAGCAGCAGACCTGGATTGACAGACCTTTCTCCAGAGCTGCCCCCTCCCTCTGAAACCCCCCTCTCCAAAACACTATTTGTGTAGTTTTTTAAGTCTTGTTTGCATGAGAATTGTTGATCATAACATTTCCAGCAGATGCCTTAATGTAATGTTTGTGCACAATAAATGACATTGATCATAACATATTGCTATTTCCTTGCACTTCTACACCATGATATTGTCAGATAAGATGCTGATTACATTAAAGCAGTGAATGCTCTGCTTTAAGCAACATAAACACACAATGATCCAATGGATCTGAAGTAGAATGGGCACATTACATTCTGTAGAGAATGCCTCAGTAATTGAAGTCAGAAAATAACTTTCTTTATCTGAGGTTCCAGTCATTTATAGTCACAGCAGAGCACACAGGTCTGGTTGTCTAGGGACACCCATATCATATTGTTTAAGATGTGTAACATCAAGTTTGTGTATCAGTGCAAAATACATACCGTCATTAGTCAAGAGTTCACTCTCTTGTTTACACTAAATTTAGGTGACCCAGATGTTTCACAATGCATCTGATATGGTCTTATGAGAAACATTCTTAACATTAAAGAAATCAACACAGAGGATAGCAGTAGATGTTTGACTCAAATCACTAGCTGGTAATCAGCAGCCTGACTTTTTCAAACACATTAATACCACAATGAATGAGGCAGGGGTTATCTATCAGAAATCATTTCTGGGACATTAATTTAAAAGATCTCCAGTATAAGTAAATGTGTTTTAAAATTGGTTTACATCCAAGTGAGAGGCTGTCCCATCACATGGATTTAAGACATATATATTGTTTGTATAAGCTGTCCCTCAGTTAAGTACTTGCACTTCTTGAAAAGCTCTATATAAATAAGATGTATTATTGTTTATACATTGCTTTATACATGTTTTCCTAAAAGTCACTGTAGATACAGAAACAACAGTATGGTTCAGGTGACAGTGAGTGGAATGTGAAGGTAATTCCAATGAGCTCAAGAGAAACCTAATGTGACGATATAGTTGATTTCTGATAGATAATCCCTGCCTCATTCATTGTGGTATTAATGTGTTTGAAAAAGTCAGGCTGCTGATTACCAGCTAATGATTTGAGTCAAACATCTACTGCTATCCTCTGTGTTCATTTCTTTAATGTTAAGAATGTTTCTCATAAGACCTTATCAGATTGCATTGTGAAACATCTGGGTCACCTAAATTTAGTGTAAACAAGAGAGTGAACTCTTGACTAATGACGGTATGTATTTTGCACTGATACACAAACTTGATGTTACACATCTTAAACAATATGATATGGGTGTCCCTGGACAACCAGACCTGTGTGCTCTGCTGTGACTATAAATGACTGGAACCTCAGATAAAGAAAGTTATTTTCTGACTTTCATAACTGAGGCATTCTCTACAGAATGTAATGTGCCCATTCTACTTCAGATCCATTGGATCATTGTGTGTTTATGTTGCTTAAAGCAGAGCATTCACTGCTTTAATGTAATCAGCATCTTATCTGACAATATCATGGTGTAGAAGTGCAAGGAAATAGCAATATGTTATGATCAATGTCATTTATTGTGCACAAACATTACATTAAGGCATCTGCTGGAAATGTTATGATCAACAATTCTCATGCAAACAAGACTTAAAAAACTACACAAATAGTGTTTTGGAGAGGGGGGTTTCAGAGGGAGGGGGCAGCTCTGGAGAAAGGTCTGTCAATCCAGGTCTGCTGCTTGGTGTGATGGAGACATGAGGTTAGCATCAGGAGCGGAGGTTGCAGGAGGGACCGTGGAGCTGAGGCACACCTGTACTGCTTCTCTTGAGAAGAACTGAAGGACACACAAACAAACCATAGTGTTAAATTATGAAGATGGTTCCCTCTGATTTTTTGGTTTTAAACATAAACGTCACACAGGCCGCTAAAAACTAAAAATGCTGAAGCTAACAGCTACCCAACAGCAAGCTAATGCCTTCCTAAGGCTGCCAGGGAGTAGCAAGAGTAGCCTTGTAGCAAGAGAGTGTAGCTAATCACAGCCCTCACAGTTCTTCATCAGTGGAGAAGTACCTCGCCATGTTTTCATCTTCAGAGGAGTCATCTAAAGACTGTGCTGCTGTTCCGGAATATGTCAGGACCGCTGCAGCCTGCTGGGCTTGAACTCTGAGCACGCAGAGTAGGCCCTCACGTCCCGTCTCAGAAAATGCATCAGTCCTTCCTGAGAATATATGATAAAAAACAAAACGTCTCAATAGTGCGTTTGTACGTGTGTATGTATACATACGTACACACGTACAGGGCTTTCTTTTCTACAGAAATATTTTTCCTGAGTTGATGTCTCTGCTTATGCCATCTAGAATGTGAAACAAAATATATTTTGGCATAACTGTATGTTTTCGGATTGTCTAACTGTGTATTTGTGTTAAAGTCAAAAGGTCAAGGCCACACTGACCTCATCTTATGGTTTCAGTTGTCAAGAGACACAGTGTCATTTATACGAGAGAAAATATGTAGAAATATGTAGACGGACACTGCACTGGTTAGCGGAGTCATACAACGCAGTGCGGTAATTCTAGTGTAGTTTTTTTTTAATAAATGGGTTATCTTTTTTACAATCTACAAAAAGTTATCTATACATTTTGTCACAGAATGTTACACAAATAAATTGGCATTAAAGTTGGCATCTTGCTGTCTGGCCAGTCTGACGATGCAGCTGAAGCGTCCATCAAGGGTGTTCTGCAGGTAATTTGGATTGTTTGTTTCTTGTGAAGAGGAGAATAACATGAATTCATACCAATATCAGTTTACAATCAAACCTTTTTGTGTTAACCTTGTGTAAACAGAGTCAAAGGACATTGTACAACAATGACACACATTTTTCAACAGTACCTGTCGTTCACTACTGAACTTCTGACACCCATTACTGGACTGTGTCTTCCTGTAGAGTGGTGATGTTCTCAACGTTCTTTTCAGTCTGTCAAAACAAAATTAGAGTTACAAATGTTAATGCCCCACAACCCATTGCAGATACGGTTGTATTTGCACACCACATCGGATCAAAACAAAACTGCAGTCTGGGAAACAAGCAGTTTTGGTAGATATAAGGGAAATGCTAATATTTCTGCATGAAACATATTCAGTCCCTTAAGCAAAAATAACAATGATGGCAGGCCGCAACCTCGATGCCTTCGTCTACTTTGCTTACAGACTAGTTTGCGGAGTCTCGTGCTGCCGCCCACTGACCGATACATTATCGCTCTTTTCTGAAACTAATGAAGGCAAATTCACACATGTAGACAGAAATAATCAGTATAAATTAAAAGGTGTAAATATTGCTAACATTATGTCTGATGGGGGTCATCATTATACATAACAGAGGAAAACTTTGCACATGTATTCCTTAAATTTACTTGCCTTCCTGTGGAAAAAGTTGTTTTCCCAGTTAAACAATCACAGCAGGGAAGCATGATTGACCAAAATTCTTTCAGTGTGATATAAACTTGTATTTCAGCAAGCGTACTTTGGGGATGTAATAAAATGTATATTTAGCACATTATATAAAATGGTGTTTTTGGTATGTAACTTAAAAGTACCTCTTTAATGGTAGGATCATTTCTCTCCCTCATCTTCCTCGTGGTACGTGGATGATGGTAGTGGGCTCAACCCGGCTTCTCTTTCTCTCCAGGCTGCCCTTCCTGCTCTTCATCAAGCAAAACAAACCGTTCGGTCCAAGTTGTTGACGTTAATGAAGATCCTGTAGCTTCACTGGGATCCTCCTTGATTAAAAAACAGAACATAGCAATTGTTTTATAAAATGAATCGCAACTCCATAACATGGAAACATTATTGTCATAGTGCATACTATACATTAAACCAAATTGACCTGATATTGTGGAGTAATAGTAGAGAAATACACTCCTTATTAATCTAAAGCATTCATAAATCAAATTCATGTTTATATTTATATTGTAGCGTCCCTCAATGATGAGCTAAGCGTCTTGAACTGGTTTCAACAACAATGTATTCACCTCCCAGGTAGCACAGGCTACCGTGGGCTGAAGCATGTGGCTAACAATGGCGTATTAGCTGATGAACAGCGTCCATAGTGTGGATTGACAGACTCTCTCCGCACTCGGACTGTAAACCTAGATCGTAACGATCTTTAAAAACAATAAACTACTTACCTGACAGAAGGAAGATGACATCGTGGTCTTCCAAGCGCGCCGTGTTTATGACGTAGCGCTTAGTTAAAGGACTGGTTGTTTACAAATAGGGTTTTTACGACAGCCACACGTCATGTCCGCTCGCGCACTCGGTCCGGTCGCGCACTCGGGCCGGCCTCGGTATGAACAGACTCGCAGGTTCCTTCTCATTAGAGATGTAATCTAGCCTCAAATATTACTATTATATAACATGAATAACATTCTCGATCACTGAAGGACACCACACAGGGACTGTGATTTAAACACCACGCTGCGCCGTGGTGGCATGGCAACCGTCATAGCAACGATAAAAACATGCGTGATAACTATTAAAATATTTATCATAAGCACGAACTGGCTGAAGACTGTGGAAGCAAAGAGCACATTTCTCGCTAGAAATGGTGTCAGAATGTATTTTTATGCCCAAACTAAGTTACAAAATTATATTTTTATCTGAAAAAACAAGGAATCTCCACCATGTTTTCCTCTCCGCAGACGGGAGCTTGAGAGTCACGTGACGTGAGAACACGCCAATGCAAAACAATGGGAGGACTAAATGTTACCATCTCACAATCTGAGAGGCCAGATTGTGAGATGGTAACGTCGTTCCAAGTGGACCAACGTTGCCATTGAACGTTTTCTGATGAGACTGGGTTGGGTGAAGAGCTCAAGTCTCAAGGCCTAATTATACTCCTGCGACTGCAACCGCGGAAGGCCACGCAGCTGCATCGACGGACTCGTTTTGGTTTATGCTTCACTCACGTGTTGCGCATGTTGCAACGCAATTCACCGCCAGAACACTAGGCGGAGTAACGTTTTGTTTCGAAAACAAAACACACAAAGAAGAGACGTCTTCTTCTTCGTCGAATCTTTATTTACATCGCCACTCCGGCTCCTAATAGCCTATTTCTGGCAGACAAATCGGCCAGTCAGTGACGGGTTATACAAGTGGTCATACTTTCGGATCTCTTCTGCCAAGTGCTCTTCTATTTGTTCCATATTCGTTCTTCTAAATCTTCCGTGATTTCCGCGTATTGTGGGGCATGAAACCGGAAACTAGACTCCGGACGGGATGTAGTAAGCAGACCAATCACAAGCCTTGCGGGCTGCGTGAGGCTCGCGTCGTTTTGTTGTGTAGTTAGAAAAATTGGCGGACGCACGCAAGCCCGCAGAGGGCACAAAAGGGGCGTGTTGCGTGTCTTGCGTGCATGCGTGCGTCCGTGCAACACGAGTATAATTCGGCCTTTAGTCACTGCCCGTGTCTCTGAGCGAGTGTGTGACGGAGCGCAGGGGCTGTGTGTGCGTGTAGCTCAGTTGACCAATCCTGCTCGAGACTGAGGTTAGGCCCGCCTTTCTCATTAGCATAAGGACACTGAAATGTGGAAATAAATAAATGTGGAAATAAATAAAAGTTGGAATAAAAGTGGAAATAAATAAATAAATGTGGAAATAAGTTTAAGACATTGATTTATTTAATTCTGCATTTATTTCCACATTTATTTATTTATTTCCACATTTATTCCAACTTTTATTTTTCGATTTCAGTGTCCTTATGCTAATGAGAAAGGCGGGCCTAACCTCAGTCTCGAGCAGGATTGGTCAACTGAGCTACACACACACAGCCCCTGCGCTGCTCCACACACTCGCTCAGAGACACGGGCATTGACTGAGACTTGAGCTCTTCACCGTGAAACAGCCAGTTAGTGACTTTGTAGAACAGTGGAAACAGTGAAAACACAGAGTTTCTCTGGTCACATCTGCTCAGAGATCAGCTGCTTCATGATCAGAGCAGAAGCTGCAGGTGGTTTGTAACGAGCTGGAGTTTCTGTTTCCTTCTCCTCTCGGCTCGCTCCTTGTGCTCAGTACAACACGAGACGTGACGCTCACAGTCAGGACTACTGACAGCTAAATCATCCCAATAAAAAATAACCTTAACTAACCCTCTGAACTTGAACTAGTTCATTTTAAGTGTGAACTGGCTCAACGCTGCAAACAGCTACTGGACACCAGTCAGCATTGAGAGGCAGACGTAGGGCTGGATCATTACACTCGTGTGACCAATCCTGCTCGAGACTGTGGTTAGGCCCGCCTTTCTCATTAGCATAAGGACACTGCAAATGAAAAGGAAATGTATCAGGGAATAAATAAATGTGCAAATATATTTAAGACATTTATTTTGACATTTCTTTTGGTATTAACATATTTATTTATTTATTTCTGTATTAATTAATTAATTTCCTTTTTTATTTATTTATTTATTTCTGTATTTATTTATACATTTATTTATTTATTCATTTTTACTTATGTCATGTATGGTCCTCCATACACACCAACCTTCCATAATCAAGCCACTAAATAAAAAAGCTTACACTTACAAACGAAATATTTGAATTATGGAGAAAAAAATTAAAACTATTCTTTATCTATATGAAGCATATCAGCGGAAAGATGGTCGAGACTTTCAACTGATGTTTTCAGGTTTATTTGAAACCTCCGTAGACAACATCGTAAGAGCTTGTGCCTCTGCGGAGGGTCGTTAAAATATAAAATATTTAACCTTTCCTATGTGAACTTAAGATTCATAACAGTAAGTCCGCGTCTTTACAGGAACTTCACCTTGTAAAAAAAACTCTGTTTTTCCGAGATAATTATCTCAGAAAAACCCGAACTTTCATAGATATATAAAGAAAGAAGCCATTCTTCTTTGTAATATAATTTGTTTGTTCCCTTTGCACCATATTGTTTGGTTTTAACAAGTGTCAGTCCTGAACTCTGATTTTTTATTATTTATTAGAAAGGACATTGCTTGTAAGATTTGTATTTTGCAATAAAGTAGCCCAAAAAAAATGATGTGGCTACTTTGCCTTTCCGGTCTTACTTCTTCTTTGGATGTTAATTGGTGCATAATAAACTAATATTCCCCGTAGAGCCTCCTGGTGTCAGTCAATGCAGCTACCTGAAATGATGCAGAACGTCTGTTGAAAAAAATATGATCTCTTTGTGTCCATTAACTTTAATGTCGTGTTTCCTTGTAGCAAATTAAACGTCTTTATGGTTGTATGAATATATTTTGTGTTTGTCCTGTCTTCTGAGCTTCCGCGGCCCCTGCGGTTTTAACCATCGCTTGACCACATTCAGTCTGCGGGTCCGTTACATAAACTGTATATGGCCCGATCCTGCTTTAGATTCTAGGATCGTACGAACGAACCGAAACTATGATCTCTTTTTATATAGTCAACACGAGAAAAACACTTAGAAACACATTTTGCGTTAAATCACGAACTCGATCGTTGTACAGATTCGTGTGTTGCTTTCCCTAATTGCGTTAGTTCGGTAATTCATGAGTATCCAGCGATGAGTCAACGTAATTTCTGTTTGTACAAATAGGTAATTTTGAATAAGGATTATACAGTTGTCAGGATGGCCGAGCGGTCTAAGGCGCCAGACTCAAGGATAAAACCTTCCGGTACTCACGGGATTTCTGGTCTCCGAATGGAGGCGTGGGTTCGAATCCCACTTCTGACAATATCTTTTACCGTGGGAGCATTGACCAACATACAGTGTTTTCTTCTTGACACGTTGATTCAGAGCTAAGAATTCACGCAATATTATCTTCAACTTGTATTTACGATGTCGTTTTTAGGTAAACTGTGCAATACTTTATTTGTACGCGCAATTTCAACATGTTTTATGTTCCTATACTCTCTATTTACACTGCTGATATGGAAAAATTATATCAGGCTTTAAAAAAAAAATCTAATAAAAGAATATATTAAATAGTTTATTTAAAAGCTGACGTGACGTTTATCAATATCAATTAATCAAATGTGAGCTCTTAAAAGAAAAACTAATGTCTACTCAATAGGCTGAAGTTCCATGATTTGAACCTCACACTGCTGAGGACAGTTATTACTGCTGTTATTATCAAACAAATATATAAACACAATATCAAAATAAGGAAATAGAATAAAGTCAAAAATAAACATGACGAAAATTTAAAAAATACCAATAACATATACTATGTAAATAGTAAATGTAGAATTGCACAAACAATCAAATATTACACAGTTTAAATATCCGCAAAGGATCTACACAGACACTTATTAAGAGACATCGCAATAATTATATACTATATTATATCATATGTCAACACACTGTATATACATTACTCTTTTTAATGCTCGGTCATCTCCAGAGGTTGTACCCAGCTGTCTATAAGCCACTGGATTGGCTTTAGTTATTTGGAAACGTTTCACTTTTCATTTAAGAGGCGACTTCAGTTCTGATGGACTCATGGGAAGTTGAATTAAACACCAGTTACAGATTAATCTCCTGGATAAACCATCTGTTATCGTACTAGTTTTTTAAGAAGAGCATCAATGAATTAGTTTGGGTTGCAACGTTTGTAATAAGTGATGTACTCTGAACTACAGGAGAAGCAGCGCCTCCTGCTGGTTCAGAAAGATTACAGCACCTGGTGTCACATCCAACCAGACTTGAAGCTGCTCAGCTTTCTGAATAATATGACTTTCCATAAAAATAATCCTTATAGAGGGCAAAGCACCAATAACACTCCCTGCGATTCTTCTCTGCTGATCATAGACATGATCGTTTTGTGTCCATCGGATAAGATTTTTTTTTCTTCTGGTAGATAATTTTTCGTGGTTGTTTTGAATTATAATTTTGTGCTCCTGTTGTTGTCTTTAGTAGCTTTGTGCAGTTGTATTTGCCCCATAGTGCGGAACTTATTTATCCCGACCCCAGTGAACGCCCCACGCCAGAGGCCGCCCAGTCATTACTTGAATGCCTTCTCAATTATTTTGTTTTTTAAAAGTCCTGATTTCAGAATTACAGAAGCATCAGCGCCCTCTGTTGATTTGAGATTGGGGATTAAAAAGTTTACAGCACCTATATTCCCAGGGGGTCTCCTGTCAGGAACCAGGCACGACCTTGCCTAGCTTTTGTCAGGCGTGTTGGTTAATCCTAAATATGAGAAGATGAGCCAAACTCGGTTTGTTCAATCAAGTATTTATTTAGGAAGCATGAAAGGTATCAATCAGCAAAGCAATGGGCATCCAACAAGTCGCATCAGAACATGAGACCCATCAAAACGCATCAAACAGTCGGCGTCTGTCTATTTTATAACAGTAGATCTTGGTTATTCCTCCTCGAAAGTGCGCAGACGTAGGCCATCCTCTTGGTATTGGAATGAGGAAGTGACAAGGAGCCACTCCTAAGGCCTTGACACAGCTGATGGCATGTTGGCCAATGGTGTTGACAATCGGAGAAAAGATTATTGTGTTCTTGCTATATCAAAACAATGTTCTGTTTGTACAGACATTCAAAACAATTTAACCAAAACAACGAAACACATTCTGGCGCTCACACATTCTAATTTCAAGATTAAACAGTAGGAAGTAAAAGGTTATTATTAATCATATGTGTGAAGGCCATTTATCTGTGTAGCGTTAGACATCTCTGCAGCAGTCTATCGTTTGACAGTCACCAGAGTGGTCAGCTAGTAGCTTCCAGTAGCTAACATTCACGGGGGAAAAAGCACAGCACACCTGCGTCTCTCTGGTCTGTGAACTCAAGAGACCGTTTATTCTGCACATGCACACAACAGCATCCCGATGCGTTCAGGCACAACAGGTTCTTATTTGACATCACTGCATGGGCTATTTAACATGACATTGCTACTCATATTATCAAATATGCTCAAAACTCCCACTCAAAGACATGTGTATAGCTCTCTATAGTGGTAAATAAAAACCAAAAATTCATAACTCCAGAATAAAACATTTTGCATACTGACAGTGATCTAAAAACTTCAAAACATTTACATCTGCCAGTTCACATTACTCTCCAAACAAATACCCCTTGAAACTCTCAAACTTAGCCTTTGTCACTGGCTTGGTAAGGACATCAGCTACCATGTTTGCAGTAGGACAGTATTCTATAGATATTTGCCCTTCTGCGTGTGTAGACCGTACAAAGTGATGCTTTATATCAATGTGTTTGCTTCTCTGTCTGCATACTGGGTTCTTAGATAAAGCTATCGCCCCCTGGTTGTCCTCGTATATCTTTTTTTTTACACATCTTTTTATTGTTGTTTTTTTTTTGTTCACATACGGCAATAATTCACACATACAGTGTATACAAAAAATGTTATAGGTAGAGAATAGCAGTAGGATGTCCTACACAATATATGATATTAACAAAGAGCTTAAACTGAGCCAGAACGGACTTAACCACAATTAACCCTTGACCCTTCCCACCCACTGACAAGAAAAAAGCAAAATAAATACATAATTAAACCAAAACATACTTTACATTACATAGAAAAGAAAAAGAAAAAAGAAAAAAAAAGAAATTAGTTGTTGAGATAATAGAGTAGTAAATAGTACAGAGTTTGGGGGGGGGGGGGGGGCATCTAGTCACTTTCAGGGTGAATAATAGTGCTGTTTAAGTACTCTAAGAAAGGCTGCCAGGTTTTGTTAAAAGCATTATCAGAACCCGACAGAGAGAATCTAACCTTCTCAAGTTTGATATAAAGAAGGATCTCCCTAAGCCAGCTATTATGTGAAGGTGGAGCAACTTGTTTCCATTTAAACAAAATAAGGCGTCTGGCCAGTAGAGTAGTAAAGGCCAGTACCCGGCGTTTCGATGCAGGGAGGCAAAGTGTCATAAGTGGAGGCAGGCCAAACAGGGCCGTGTAGGCTCAGGGTTAAGATCCACTTCAAGCACTGTTGAAAGTGTATCAAAAATTTGGCACCAAAAGCTGGTGAGAATCGAACAGGACCAAAACATATGTGTGTGATTAGCAGGCGACTGCTTACATCTATTACAACTGTCACTGGTGCCTGGGTAAATCCTCGCCAATCGTACGTTTGTGTAGTGCACTCTGAAAAGAACTTTACACTGTAATAAGCTGTGCCTGGCACATATAGAGGACGTGTGAACTAGCTTAAGGATTTGGTCCCATTGGTCGTCTGAAACTGGAACTCCTATCTCCTGCTCCCAGGTCTGCTTCAGACGAGCCGTTTGGTCAGGGTTGAGGGAGTCAATAGAATTGTAAATCACAGAAATGGAGCGCTTTTGAGCGGGATCAAGGGCGAGCAAAGAGTCAATCAGAGACCCGGGCGGGTGGTTGGGGAAGTGTGGATAGGCAGTTTGGACAAAATGCCTGACTTGAAGGAAACGAAAAAAATGAGAGTGAGGTAATTCAAACCTGGCTGCGAGCTCTGTAAAATCAGTAAATGTATTTTCTTTGTAAAGGTCTTTAACATATAATAAACCTTTGTTTCGCCAGATAGTAAAGGTAGGGTCAAATGAGGAGGGAGGGAATAGATGGTTTTTAACAACCGGGGCTAAAGTTGAAGGTTCATTCAAGCCATAATGTTTACGAAATTGATTCCAGATTTTCAGCGAGTTAGTAACAACAGGGTTCTGTGAGATGTTATGGATCTTGAGGGGGAGCCGCGCGGTAAGGAGGGACGGTAAGGAAAACTTTGAGGGCCGTAGTTCTGTCAGAGCCCATGATGGGCCTGGGTCGGCTCCTCTGTCAAGCCAATGACCGATTTTATTAATATTGCATGCCCAGTAGTATTGGATAGGATTGGGCAGTGCAAGACCGCCCTGCTTTTTGGAGAGTTGTAGAACAGCTTTTCTAGTACGGGGCGGCTTATTCAACCACAGAAACGACGAAATTGTCTGTTCCAGTTGCTTAAAGAAGGACCGTCCAATAAAGATCGGAATGTGTTGGAACAAATAAAGAAATTTGGGGAGAATCACCATCTTAACCAGATTAACTCTGCCAGTTAGGGAGGGAGGGAGGGAGGACCAACGAGTCAGATCTAGCTTGCACTTGTCAAGGAGAGGGCGACATTTTTTATTAAAAAGGTCCTTGAAAGATGCAGTCACAAATATGCCGAGATATCGAAACCCCTCTGAAACAACTCTAAATGGGAAAGAGGATGGCGGCATCTTCTTAGACAGTTCATTTATTGGAAGAAGTTCACTTTTATTAAAATTTAACTTGTAACCAGAGTATCTGCCAAATTGGGTTAAAATGTCTGAGATAACAGGGACGGATGAGGCTGGGTTAGACACATATAATAACAAATCGTCGGCATAAAGGGACAGCTTGTGGGTGACATCATTTCTGGTGATGCCCTCAACTCGCCCCTCCCCCCGAAGCCAGATCGCCAACGGCTCGATAGCCAGAGCAAATAGGAGGGGGGAGAGGGGGCATCCCTGTCTGGTGCCTCGACAGAGGGCAAAAGGGGGCGACCTCAAACCGTTTGTAAGGATATGGGCAGTTGGAGAGTCATAAAGCAGTCTAATCCATGCAATAAAGTCGGAGCCGAAACCAAATTTAGACAGGACGAAGTACAGATACTTCCACTCAACCCTGTCAAACGCTTTCTCAGCGAAAGAAAGAAATTACCACCTCAGGTGTGACAGGATTGGGGGAGCCAATAATGTTGAGAAGTCTCCTGGTGTTGGACGAAGAGCTCCTTCCGGCCATGAACCCAGTCTGGTCTGTAGAAATTAGGGTAGGTAGGGCTTGCTGCAGACGAGTGGCTAGAACCTTGGCAAGAATCTTTTGGTCCACATTTAAAAGTGAGATGGGCCTATAGTTACTACATTCAAGGGGTTCCTTCTCATTTTTTAATAAAAGAGAGATGTTGGCTTCTGATAGGGTTGGAGGCAATCTCCCACTATTAAAGGATTCGTTGTAGACATTAACCAAATGTGGGATTATTAGGGTTGAATATGTTCTGTAGAATTCTACTACAAACCCATCTGGGCCAGGGGATTTGCCGTTCTGTAGCTGCCCAATTGCCTCCCGCACTTCCGCCGCTGCAATCGGAGCGCCCAGTTTATCAGCCAGATTGCCATCAACTTTGGGATATGAGAGATCCTCCAGAGGATTGGGGTTCTTCCAGATTTCAGGCGAATACTCTGAAGTATACAGGTCAGAATAGAAATTCAAAAACGCATCATTTATCAATTTGGGGTCGGTAACTGCCGACCCCGATGGTAATTTTATCCTAGGGATCAGTCTCAAAAGAGCTGCGGTTCTAGCTTGATGGGCAAGAAGTTTGCCCGCCTTATCTCCCATTTCGAAATAGCGTTGCTTTTTTTTAAACAATTGTGTTTCAACCTTGGATGTTGACAGGCGGTCAAACTCAGCCTGGAGTTTAAGTCGTTGGTCATAAAGGGAGGGAGTAGGGGCGGCGGCATGTTGTTTGTCGATACTAACTAGTTGCTCCGAGAGCCAGACCACCCTTTCCACGTCTGCTTTTTTCTGCCAAGAGGCAAACGAGATTGCCTGTCCCCTCAGATAAGCTTTACACGCCTCCCAAAGAGTGCTTTTTGTGACGTCTGGGGTGTCATTCGTCTGAAAAAAATTAGTTATTTCCTCCTGAAAAAATGTTTTAAAATGTGAGTTATTCAATAAAAAGTGAGAAAGTTTCCACTGAGAATGTGGAGGACGGTGGTTTGGAAAGTTTATGACAGCGGACGTAGGAGCATGGTCCGAGATCACTATACTGTGATACTCTCCAGAGTTGACCCAATGCAGTAGCCTGTTATCGGCAAGAAAAAAATCGATTCTAGAATATGTACGATAGACATGGGAGAAGAATGAAAAGGCCTTAGTGGTTGGATTAAGAGATCTCCAAGGATCACACAGACCAAGCTGGTTCATAAAAGATTGGGGCCTAGCGGAGGACTTATCTACAACAGGATCTTGAATAAGGTTGAAATCGCCACCTATAATAGGGTAATGACTGTCCATGTCCGGGAGAGAAGAGAAAAGATGGGTTATGAATTTGTCATCATCCCACACAGGGGCATAGACACTCACTAAGATAACTGGGATGTCAAACAGCCTTGGGGGGGGGGGGGGGGAACAAAAAACAAAACAAACAAACACAAAAAGAAAAATGAAAAGAAAAAGAAAAGAAAAAAAACAAACATTCAAAACCCCTGTATAGTTTCCAGTTTCTTTATACTCACTTATCCCCATAACTTCTCCACTCCCGCTGGATTAAATGTAACCCAGATAATACAGAGGGTCCAACATTAACTCAAAAAAGTTTCAGTGCCTCCCATGTTATAAGGCATAAAACCAATTTACTCACACGTGGACACGAGCGTTTTAGACAAACGATCGTTTAGAGAAGGAGAGAGAGATAACAAAAACAAAAACAAAACAACCACACAGTATTATAGATAAAGCCGTGCGAGTTTTCCTGTTGTGTCGCCTCTACAGAACAGTAGGGGACGATATGACCTGGGAAGAAAAAACAAGGTTAGCGAGGCTGCATCTTCATATAACCAAAGAGAAAAATAAACCACAGATTTATCCGGACACACTGTGATATAACAGACAACTTCGTATTAAATGTTTAACTAATATTACCCCTACTGGAAAATGAAAAGTGTAATCAGTGACTTACGGTTGTGACGTGGCTAATCAAAACAAACCGAGGTAGACTCCATACTCAGCATCAGGTGGAGATTTACAAATGGTGAAAAAGTCCCAGTGTTCAGAAAGCATCCTAAGACACTAGAAAGAGTTCACAGTCACTGTGTGTTGAATGTTATCGTGTCGAGACACTCTTACCGGCTGGGCGAGTCATCCCGAGGCCCGTGTCGGTAATGTTGTAAGCGTTAGCCGCTAGTGATTAGCCCGTTCAACGATTGCGGAGCCGATCCGGTGATGCAGCCTCAGGAGGCGGACTGGTTCCCCGCGAAGGCAACGGCCTCCTCGGCCGAGGAGAAACGTTTCTTAGAGCCATCTTTCTTGGTGATTTGAAGCTTTGCAGGGTAGAGCAGAGCCGGCCGGAGGCCCAGGTTGTACAACTTGGCCATGACCTCGCGGTAGACCGCCCGCTGCTCTAAAACGTCGGGGCAGTAATTCTCGTAGATGCGGACCGGCGAGTCGCGGTACTTCAGGTCGTTCCTCCGTTTGCGGGCCTCCCGGACTATAAGCTCCTTGGTCTGGTGCCGGTGAGGGCACACAATCACGGGTCTGGGCCGGTCTCCCTGTCGCGGCTTAGCAGCTAGGGAGCGGTGGGCCCGGTCCAGCTCGGGTGGGGTTTGTAGCACCTGGTCTCCGAGTATCTCCATCAGGACGTCCGAGAAGAAGGACGTAGGTCGGGGACCTTCTATGGACTTAGGCAGGCCGACAATCCTGATGTTGTTGCGTCGGCTTCGTCCCTCCAGATCGATGTTTTTGTTTTTGAGTTTAGCACAAGCCTCTGGTAAGGTGGAGCATGATGCTTCAAGAGCTGGGATGCGTTCCTCAGTTAAATTAGCGTTGGACTCCAGACTCTCAATTCTTTCACCAAAGTCAGTCACTGTGGCCTGCACTGTGTCAAATTTAGCTTCGAGAGAGGCAAACGCCGACCTGAGCTCAGCGGACAGCGCCGCCGATATGGACTGGCGGTGCTCCTCCAGTAAGCTAGTCAGAGCAGGCATGCTAATCTGGTTAGCCATGACGGACGAGTCGTCTTTCGCGGTTTCTCTCTCTTTAGCCAGCCTGGTTCCGGAGGCCATGAAGCGTGGAGGATTTTATTCTAGGGATTCGGGCCGGGTTTGGGTTGTGAAAAGTTAAGTTTTTAGAAGTCAGTGCGGGAGAGCGCGACACGTGCGTCAACTCCATTCCCCTCTCCACCGGAAGTCCCCTCGTATATCTTGACTGGTACATGCTGGTTACTACTATCTATTCCTCTAAGTAGTTGTACAAGGTACATACTCTCTTGAGTAGTAGCTGCTAGTTCTGTACTCAGCTTCGCAGGTGGATAATGCCACCGTTGGCTGTTTTCTACTCTTCCAAGATATAACTGGACCATTCTCAGTTAAGCTGAAACAGTATCCACTTGTGCTTCTCCTATCATCTCTATCGGCTGCCCAATCAGCATCACTATATCCCTCCAGCTGTAGAAGGCTTCCCTCACATTTCTGATAGTGTAGTTCTTTATCTATAGTTCCCTTTAAATACCTCAGTAGGTGTTTTGCTGTAGCCCAATGCTGTTGTTTTGGTTCTGCTAGGTATTGAGATAATTTACTAACAACCCAGCTCAGGTCGGGTCTGGTACATGTCATAATGTATATCAAGCTGCCTATTATCTTTCTATATCCTGTTGAATCAATAACTTCACCCTCACTGTCAAAGTTTAACTTTTGCTCACATGGGGTGGATCTCGGTTTGCATTCGGACATTCCAAATTTTGATAATATCATTTCTTTGTGTCTCTTTTGAGTCATTTTGATCTCTCCCTCACTCTGTCTGAAATCGATACCCAGGAAGTGTTTAAGTGGACCCATATCTTTCATCTTAAACCTTCTCTTCAACATTTCTTTTACATCATGGAGTAAGGTGTTGTTACTCGCTGCTATGATTAAGTCATCTACCCATACTAACAGAATCACTTTCTCATTCTCAGATTTTCTGCTGTAGACACAATGATCATCATTTTGCACAAAACCATTCACTGTAAGGTGATCATGCAGTAACATGTTCCAGTTATGCCCGGACTGTTTTAAACCATACAATGACTTGTTGAGTTTACACACTAAGTGTTCCCCTGTTTTTGACTTGATCTCAAAACCTTCCAGTTGCTCCATATATACCTCACAGTCCATTGGAGCATGGAGGTAAACAGTTTTCACATCCATTTGGTGTAGGGTAAGATCCTCCTGTACAGCCACCTGCATTAATGTTCGCACAGAGGTCATGTTGACTGTTGGTGAAAAAGTCTCTTTATAGTCGATCCCTTCCACTTGACCATATCCCTTTGCGACATATCTGGCTTTACAGGTCTCAGATCCATCTGGGCTCTCTTTCACTGCATATACCCAGCGACCTCCCACTGCTTGTTTGCCTCTTGGCAGTGGAGTCAGAGTGAAAGTGTCATTCTCTGTCAAAGAGTTCATCTCCTCTTTCATCGCGTCAGCCCACATTTTTGACTTCTTAGAGTCTATTGCATCTTTAAGTGATTTAGGTACATCATAAGCCACTCTGTAGAAATAATCTACATTTTCACTTTCGTCATTATTACACTCAGCTTTATACTGGTAGTCCTTTAAGTATTCTGGAGCCTTTCGCTGTTTCGTAGGATATCTCTTTTCTCCCTCTTCTCTCTGAGTACTATCTGTCTGGGTCGGACCTGTCTCAGCAGTCTCCTCAACATTGGACTCTTTATTCTCCTCAGGCTGTCCCTGACCTTGGTTGACAATCTTCGGTGGTGTATCTCCATACCTCTCAATGTCTTTCCCCATGTCACAATCTGTCTGAGCCTGGCTATCTGCGTTACCTTTGGTGATGAATTTCACCAGCCTATGTTTTAGGACTTTTCCTGTCTCGGGATAATACACGTTATATGCTGGACTATATTTGTCATAGCCTACAAGGATGCCCTTATTGCATCTAGAGTCCAGCTTTTTCTTATCCTGCTTATATACGTAGCATTCAGAGCCAAATATTTTCATGTTAGACAGGTTAGGTGTTTTTCCTGTGAAAACACAGTAAGGTGTCTGCTCTAGCCGCTTACTGTAGCACCTGTTGCGAATTTGAGCTGCCATCTGTACAGCGTATGTTCATAATTGCTTTGGGAGGTTACTCTCCAATAGCATATATCGAGACATCTCAAATAAGGTTCTCCAACCTCTTTCGGCAATTCCATTCTGATGAGGTGAGTAGGGTGCACTCTTCTCATGCCTTATCCCGTTACTCCTAAGTAAATACTGGAACTCCTGCCCGGTAAACTCTGTACTGTTATCAGATCTGATACACTTTACCTTTCCATATAGAGCTACATCTGCTATGAATTTTTCTGTAGCTTTTGTCGTGTCACTCTTTGCTTTAATAAAGTATGGAAAAATCATCCCACTGTAATCATCAGTAAATGCTATTGCATATCTGTATACGTCTTTATCTGCTGGTTCTATAGGACCGCATAGGTCTGTGTGTACTAGCTCTAATACGGATGTAGCTTTAGCGTCTGCCTGTCTATTTCTGCTTTGTGTAAACTTGCCCTGTGTGCATATTTCACAGTTGTGATTGGACTTGTCATGTTTCCCTTTTATAGACATCCCTTCAACCACCTTTTCTTATTTAGCAACATCATCAAAATAGCAATGACCAAGTATCCTATGCCACGTTTGAATGTCATGACAACCATACACTTCATCAACATTTTCATCCTCTACTGTGCTAAGGTAATACAACCTACCATACACATCCATTTTAAACTTGGTACCTTCCTTGTGGACCAGCCAGTCATTACCGTCCTTGAAGCGGACCTCAGCTCCGTTGGCTGTCGCTGCTTTCACTGAAAAGATGTTTTGTGGAAACGAGGGAATATAGAGGGCTTGCTTCAGCCTCGTTTTCACCTGTCGTCCCTCGCTGTCCAGCACGTAGACTGCAGCGTCTCCCCTCATCTTCGCCATCCCTCTCACCTTTGATCCGTCGGCAAGCTCGATCATGTGGTCCTCGGGTCTGAAGCTCTTGTCAACTGTTTTGAACTTTGTGGCGTCGTTGATCATGTGTGATGTTGCGCCTCAGTCGACAATGAGACCCTTCTTGTTTCCTCTTTGTGTGGGACAGTCACTCATCCTGAAGAAACAAAAAGATGTAGGCTTTGCCTCCGTGTCTCCATCAGCTTTCTTCACATGGTCACGCCCCTTTCCTAGCTGCGGTGCCTCCCATTTTCGTTCCTCTCTTCTCACCTGGTATCCGTCAGGACATGTCCTGGCCATGTGTCCCTTTTTACCGCACGTGTAACACTCGACATCAGCTAGGTCCATTTTCTTTCCTCTTCCTCGTCCTCTCGTTGCCCCGCTAATCTTCATCACGTTGTCATCTTCAACATTTACGTCACTCTTCCCATATTTCTCAGTGCTCTCGTAACTGCGCAGTTTGGTTTTAAACTCGCCGAACGTTACAGTGTCATTTGTCTGGGTGAAGTGCACGACGAATGGCTTGTAAGAATCAGGTAGCCCCTTTACCACCATAGCAATCTGAAGCCCGTCGCTAATATGCTCGTCTGCTCTTCTCAATGACGTGAATATAGTCTCTGCTCGAATAATATAGTCAGTTACCGTTTCATTGCTGGCCTTATGGAGCGAGGAAAGTTTACAATACAAACTCACACCACGGGGTTTGTCCTTTCCCGCGTAGTGCTCGCGGAGAATTCCCAGTGCTTTTCTCCCGTCACGTTTCGCGTCCCTCATTACCAGTGATAAGCTCTTGTTGTCTAGACATTGCACCAGCTCTGCATATGCCTCACCGTTCTTTTCCTCATCTTCCGCGAGTGCTGCTTCGTCCGCCTCGTCTATCCGCGGGTCCTCCAGGATAACTTCTCTGAGAAGACGTAACTCCATATGCGTGAGGAATCTCGTTTCCCAGAGCTCGCTCACTTTTCTCATCTCCGTCGAATAAAACTCTGAACCACCTCTGGCCTGAATGACTGGGCCCATAACCTGTAGCGTTAGACATCTCTGCAGCAGTCTATCGTTTGACAGTCACCAGAGTGGTTAGCTAGTAGCTTCCAGTAGCTAACATTCACGGGGGAAAAAGCACAGCACACCTGCGGCTCTCTGGTCTGTGAACTCAAGAGACCGTTTATTCTGCACATGCGCACAACAGCATCCCGATGCGTTCAGGCACAACAAGTTCTTATTTGACATCACTGCATGGGCTATTTAACATGACATTGCTACTCATATTATCAAATATGCTCAACAATCTGGCTCAAACGGCTTCTATCATTATTGTCAAGAGTACAGCTATAATTTTAAATGTCTGTAGCTTGGAGTGACCATGGCGTCTGCACTGATGGCTCGGGTTTGGATCGTGTTCATTGTAGCCCAGCACAACAACGCAGAGAGCAACCGGTTCGCACGTGGACATTCGACCGACCAGGAGGAGTTTCACGGCGGCAGCGAGAGGCTGTTTAGGTCGGTAACTGACGAACGGAACGACCGTCGCCTCCCAGGGTTGTTTCGTATTTCCTCAAAGGGAAAAAAAAAAAAATCTGCTGCTCTCTGGGCCCATTTGTGGGTTTTACCGTTTAAAATGTGGAGCTTGAAACTGTCCCGGAGGGCAGTGATATGCATTTTTGTAAGGGCCAACCCTAACCCTTTTTAACCCTGTATTCGTTCTCTTATCATCTTTGCTGGTATATCTGACTCCAGAAATAACTTATGTGGCAAGAAAATGTTTGTTGAAAATGTTTTTTTTTTTAAGTTTGCTTCAGTTTAAGGACAATTTGATTTTGTTCAAAATATACAATTTCTATATGTTCCGAATTAAGCTTCAATTTAGGGTCTCGTGTTGTGTCGAGTTCTGCCCACCGAGAAGTGCATGCGACTCGTGGGAGCGGGCACACTTACTACGTCATCATCTCTATCGAAATTTACGGTTTAAGAACTATACGACGTTTGTTGCTGTTTAATCATGATGATTAAGTGTCCGTTGCTGATGTTTATAAATTCCTGGAGTCAGTTTTTTGACGTTAAAATTGGGAAGATTAAGAGTGCATTATTTTGTAAAGCATATTTTGGACCTTCTGATATTTTCATCCCCCTGTTTTTTCTGTGAGGAAAACATTCACTTATCTGAAACCTTTTTGTCGATCGAACGGGGGGGGGGGGGGGGGGGGGGCTGCTGCTGCTGCTGCTGCTGCTGCTGCTGCTGCTGCTTTTCAACTCGCGTTGTTTTTTTCACCACACACACACAATTTGCCTCCTTCACTTTACGGCTGCTGAGTGCCAGTCAGCTGGGGCGCTGAATGCTCAGGGGGGAAGGACTGAATGGCGCATCCGCGTCTCTTTAAAAAAAGAAGAGCCTAATAATCGTTTCAACTTGATTACGGTAGTTCGGAGATGTTTTGACCTCATAATCAAAATCATGATTAAATTTCGATTAATCGAGCAGCCCTAGTTAATATCACTAAACATGGACCTTTCATCAGTAGCAGGAATGATACACAATGCCCCTTATGATAACTCGGCAAAGGAAAACAAGTTCTAGGCACACAAAATAGGATAGTTTCTCTTTTGTTAACAGTCTGCACTGTGCTAGTAGAGAGAAGAAAACAATCCCTGAACAAAGTCTAGTTTTGGTGCCAAATTCAGACAGAATAATAAAGGCTGAACTGAACCGAGCTCCTGCATGAGCACTGGATCATTCTAAAGGGAATAAATGGATGGGGAATGTATTCGTGTTGATTAAGACCGCGCTGCCCCCCCCCAGACATCAAACAGGCCACTGAACCTACACATCTCCCGACATAAGGGATGTGAGCGAGGGGTGCGTAGAGGCTCGCGTTGCTTCACCTCTGCTGCTCAAGTAACGAGCCAGATTTGAGAATAAAAGCAGTAGAAAGTAAAGAAATTTGTGTTCAAATGTATCAAGTAAAAGTAAAAGTTTACAGGAAAATAAATAAAATATAAAGTAAAGTACAGATATATGGGATAATCTACTTAAGTACAGTACTTCATTACATCCTACAACTGCTTTTGAACTTCCAGCCAAATACTCTTTTTACAGTTTAACTGGTTGGATCTACAGTATGTATCGAGATAATATTACTGATAATTACCATTTCTACTGGTAAATATTAGAAAGTGACAAGGAACCGTTGTAGAGTTACTTTTCAAATACTTAGTGAAATAAAAATGTGTTTCCAGTTCAAAAACTGGACCTGTAAGCCAGTTATTGGGATTAATCAACTCCTAAAATGGCCATCAGACACACACCCCACATACACCATTGCCTTACAACCAGCCTAATGTGGGGGTATTGGTAAGTAAAAGCATATAGCATTATCCCAGTTGTCACTTTTCTAATGTAGAGAATATGTAACATGATGCGATAGATCTTTGTAAATGGTCTGTGGAATCTTTACTTCATTTTTTTATTCCAATAACTATAGGTTAAGCTTCAAGGATCTTAACTTCTGATTTGTGCAGACTTTCAAATCTAAGAGATTTCAATTTGTTTTTGTTTTATTTTGGCAGATTTCTTCACCAACAAAGGAGGGTGCAATTAAACAGTGGAAGACCTCTAGAACATTTATGGATATATCAAAGTTACCAGACCGGGTAAGTCAAGTGCAAAATATGACTATTGGTAAAGCAGTTTTTTATGAAACTAAAATTAAGATTTCTAACAGGACTCTGGCCATGAACTGGCATATGTGGATGCTACTGGGAGACTGTGTCCAAAGTTTGCAGCTTGTTACCCGACTTTGTCAAAACACGTTCTAAGGCATCATGTGAAGAGGGCTCCACAAGAACCGGATTTCTTTAACCTGTGGTCGTTTGAAGAAATACCTACTGAACCCTTTGATCCAGACACGACAACACAAACACCTGTTGATCCCTTTACTGATTCTTTAGAGGACATTGATTCTGGCTTTAATGAATTTTGGGGACTTAGAGAAATTCCTGAAGAGCCATTCAGTGGCGTAGATATAGTTATACCAGTGGGAACCCAGCGACGACCACCACAGCTGCAGCGACGACCACCACAGGTGCAGCGACGACCACCATGGTCGTCCTCTTTCCGCTGTATTGCAGCTGTCCCTCAGAATGCAGCCCACCCCCCCCCCCCCCCCCCCCCCCCCCCCCCCCCCCCCCCCCCCCCCCCAACTGTCAACAGTCTGCTCCAGGGCAGGGGGGCGTAGCGCCGTGAGTGGCCCGGACCTTCGTATTTTTTTCAATATGTGGCCCTCAGGATAAAAAGTTTGGACACCCCTGATTTATGTGAACAAAGCTTGGTGCATGGACACAGTCATCATTGAGAGTCACTGCTCTCCTAACCTGGAATATCTCATGGTTAAGTGCAGACCGTTCTATCAGCCCAGAGAGTTTACATCGACTGTTGTCACTGCAGCCTACGTCCCCCCCCCCCCCCCCCGATGCTAATGCTAAGCTGGCAATCAAAGAACTGCATGCTTCCATTAGAAAACGACAGACTTCACACCCGGAGGCAGCCTTTACTGTTTCGGGTGACTTCAACCACTCCAGCCTGAAGACTGTACTCCCCAAATTCCACCAACATGTCTCCTGTGCAACGAGAGGAGTCAAGTCACTTATTAAGAGACTTGACAATAATTATATAATATATAGGGATGCACCGATTTATCGGCCGAACATCGGTAGCGGCCGATATTCGCCTCGTTTACTGATATCGGCTTATCGGTAATAAACTTGACTTTCACCGATATCATTGGCCGATGTTCATATTTGTGGTAAAACCGCTGGGCACGTGCCGCGGCTGGGGGAGCAGTCGCTCCGTCGCCCTCCTCTCCGCGCCGCCGGAGGCTCAGTGTGCGGCACCGGGAGGTCCTCATCCGGTGGCACCTCACGGCGCGGAAGGCGGGCCGTTGGAGGGGACTGGGTACGCGGTCAGCGGCGGCCACTCTGGACGCGTGTCGGGCCCTTCTCGCGGATCACCTCAGCTACGGCGACCGCTGGGGGAACCCTCTGTTCGTGCGGGGGGGGGCACCCTGCGGTACGCCTCGGCTGGCGCCTACCAGCTGACTGAGAACTGGTGCGGACCAGGGGAATCCGACTGTTTAATTAAAACAAGCATCGCGAAGGGCCACGGTGGGTGGTGACGCGATGTGATTTCTGCCCGACACTCAAAACAGGTAAAACTGAGGAGGGCTTGTTAAGTTATCTTGACTCACGCAGTGTAACTTGGCGTAAAATGTATGAGCGTAGCGTCTGTTTAAGTACTTTATTCTCATGTGCACCGGCTCTATTCATCCGTCTCATGCACAGGTAACAAGGGAATTGACAACATACGTCATACACACAGAAGCCGTAACACATCTAATAAACGGGCAATACTGCTACCGTAAATCAATGAGAAGAGCGTTCTCTATAATGATACTTTAACAGGGCTGTTTTAGACAGGGTAAAAAGGTGCTGTTTTAAATTATCCTTGTGGTATTTTGACCAAAATATGTTACAGACATTTCATTAAGATCCCAAGGAACCATTTTAACTTGGGGTAAAATGGGCCTAATATGTCTCTGTTAAATAAAGTTTAGTTAAATCAAAGATTGTTTCATAAATCTGATTCAATTTGTGCTCATTAAAAGTTAAGAGTGATGAATAGTGCTTTTTAAATAAATAATTTATTATTTTTCTGGCACAAAAGGGTGAATGAATAACAACAAAAAGAAAATAAACAAATATCGGTATCGGCTATCGGCCAGATTGTTATTTTAAATATCGGTATCGGTATCGGCCAAGAATTTCCATATCGGTGCATCCCTAATAATATATTATATATGTCAACAAACTGTATATACATTACTCTGTATAATGCTCTGTGATCTCCAGAGGTTGTACATAGCTGTCTATAAGCAACCGGACTTGCTGTAGTTATTTGGAGACATGTCAAGGAAGCACATTACAAACAGGTACTAGTTTTTTAAGAAGAGCATCAATTAATTAGTTCCCTGTTGTAACAAGTTATGTACTCTGAACTACAGGAGCAGCAGCGCCTCCTGCTGGTTCAGAAAGATTACAGCACATGGTGTCACATCCAACCAGACTTGAAGCTGCTCAGCTTTCTGAATAATATGACTTTCCATAAAAATAATCCTTATAGAGGGCAAAGCACCAATAACACTCCCTGCGATTCTTCTCTGCTGATCATAGACATGATCGTTTTGTGTCCATGGATAAGATTTTTTTTTCTTCTGGTAGATCATTTTTCATGGTTGCTTTTGAATTATAATTTTGTGCTCAAGTTGTTGTCTTTAGTAGGTTTGTGCAGTTGTATTTTCCCCATAGTGCGGAACTTATTTATCCCGACCCCAGTGAACGCCCCACGCCAGAGGCCACCCAGTCATTACTTGAATGCCTTTTTTTTTTTTAAAGTCCTGATTTCAGAATTACAGAAGCATCAGCGCCCTCTGTTGATTTGAGATTGGGGATTAAAAAGTTTACAGCACCTATATTCCCAGGGGGTCTCCTGTCAGGAACCAGGCACGACCTTGCCTAGCTATTGTCAGGCGTGTTGGTTTATCCTAAATATGAGAAGATGAGCCAAACTCGGTTTGTTCAATCAAGTATTTATTTAGGAAGCATGAAAGGTATCCAATCAGCAAAGCAATGGGCATCCAACAAGTCGCATCAGAACATGAGACCCATCAAAACGCATCAAACAGTCGGCGTCGGTCTATTTTATAACAGTAGATCTTGGTTATTCCTCCTCTAAAGTGCGCAGGCGTAGGCCATCCTCTTGGTATTGGAATGAGAAAGTGACAAGGAGCCACTCCTAAGGCCTTGACACAGCTGATGGCATGTTGGCCAATGGTGTTGACAATTGGAGAAAAGATTATTGTGTTCTTGCTATATCAAAACAATGTTCTGTTTGTACAGACATTCAAAACAATTTCACCAAAACAACTAAACACATTCTGGCGCTCACACATTCTAATTTCAAGATTAAAGAGTAGGAAGTAAAAGGTTATTATTAATCATTTCTGTGAAGGCCATTTATCTGGCTCAAACTGCTTCTATCATTATTGTTAAGAGTACAGCTATAATTTGAAATGTCTCAGTCTGCATCAGTCGAAGAGTAGCTTGGAGTGACCATGGCGTCTGCACTGATGGCTCGGGTTTGGATCGTGTTCATTGTAGCCCAGCACAACAACGCAGAGAGCAACCGGTTCGCACGTGGGACGTTCGACCGACCAGGAGGAGTTTCACGGCGGCAGCGAGAGGCCGTTTAGGTCGGTAACTGACGACCGGAACGACCGTCGCCTCCCAGGTTGTTTCGTAATTTCCTCAAAGGTAAAAAAAAAAAAAATCTGCTGCTCTCTGTGCCCATTTGTGGGTTTTACCGTTTAAAACGTGGAGCTTGAAACTGTCCCGGAGGGCAGTGATATGCATTTTTGTAAGGGCCAACCCTAACCCTTTTTAACCCTGTATTCGCGTTCTCTTATCATCTTTGCTGGTATATCTGACTCAGAAATAACTTATGTGGCAAGAAAATGTTTGTTGAAAATGTTTTTTTTTTAAAGTTTGCTTCAGTTTAAGGACAATTTGAGTTTGTTCCAAATATACATTTCTATATGTTCCGAATTAAGCTTCAATTTAGGGTCTCGTGTTGTGTCGAGTTCTGCCCACCGAGAAGTGCATGCGACTCGTGGGAGCGGGCACACTTACTACGTCATCATCTCTATCGAAATTTACGGTTTAAGAACTATACGACGTTTGTTGCTGTTTAATCATGATGATTCAGTGTCCGTTGCTGATGTTTATAAATTCCTGGAGTCAGTTTTTTGACGTTAAAATTGGGAAGATTAAGAGTGAAGTGCATTATTTTGTAAAGCATATTTTGGACCTTGTGATATTTTCATCCCCCCTGTTTTTTCAGTGAGGAAAACATTCACTGATCTGAAACCTGGAAGGGGCCAATCTGGAACTGAAAAATTAATTAAATAAAAAAAAATATCCAAAATGGAATACTAGGTTTTAATTGAAAACTTTCCCTCTACTTTTCCTTTTGAATAGAATTTTAAAGTTCAACATCAAAAGTAACTTCTAAATTGAAAGTTTACCTCTGATATTGAATCCGGTCTGAACAGCCAGGCGGGAGCGAGCTTGAGAATAGCGGTGCGCGGCCGCTACACGGTCTGCTGCTGCTCTTTTTCAACCTTTTTGTCGATCGAACGGGGGGGGGGGGGGGGGGGGGGCTGCTGCCCTCCCTGCTTTTCAACTCGCGCTGTTTTTTTCACCACACACACACAATTTGCCTCCTTCACTTTACGGCTGCTGAGTGCCAGTCAGCTGGGCCGCTGAATGCTCAGGGGGGAAGGACTGAATGGCGCATCCGCGTCTCTTTAAAAAAAAAAAAGAGCCTAATAATCGTTTCAACTAGATTATAGTAGTTTGGAGATCGTTTGACCTCAAAAAATCTAAATCATGATTAAATTTCGATTAATCGAGCATCCCTAGTTAATATCACTAAACATGGACCTTGCATCAGTAGCAGGAATGATACACAATGCCCCTTATGATATCTCGGCAAAGGAAAACAAGTTCTAGGCACACAAAATAGGATAGTTTCTCTTTTGTTAACAGTCTGCACTGTGCTAGTAGAGAGAAGAAAAAAATCCCTGAACAAAGTCTAGTTTTGGTGCCAAATTCAGACAGAATAATAAAGGCTGAACTGAACCGTGCTCCTGCATGAGCACCGGATCATTCTAAAGGGAATAAATGGATGGGGAATGTGATCGTGTTGATTAAGTCCGCACTGCCCCCCCCCCAGACATCAAACAGGCCACCGGACCTACGCATCTCCCAACATAAGGAAGTGAGCGAGGGGGTGCGTAGAGGCTCGCGTTGCTTCAACCTCCGCTGCTCAAGTAACGAGCCAGATTTGAGAATAAAAGTAGAAAGTACAGAAATATCGTAAAAAGTCGTCAGGAAAAATAAATACTCAAGTAAAGTACAGATATGTGAAATCTACTAAAGTACAGTACTTCATTACTTCCTACAACTAGTTTTTAACTTCCAGCCAAATACTCTTTTTACAGTTTAACTGGTTGGATCTACAGTATGTATCGAGATAATATTACTGATAATTACCATTTCTACTGGTAAATATTAGAAAGTGACGAAAGGAACCGTTGTAGAGTAACTTTTCAAATACTTATTGAAATAAAATGTGTTTCCAGTTCCAAAACTGGACCTGTAAGCCAGTTATTGGGATTAATCAACTCCTAAAATGGCCATCAGACACACACCCCACATACACCATTGCCTTACAACCAGCCTAATGTGGGGGTATTGGTAAATAAAAGCATATAGCATTATCCCAGTTGTCACTTTTCTAATGTAGAGAATATGTAATATGATGTGATAGATCTTTGTAAACGGTCTGTGGAATCTTTACTTTTTTTTTTAAGCCAATAACTATAGGTTAAGCTTCAAGGATCTTAACTTCTGATTTGTGCAGACTTTCAAATCTAAGAGATTTAAATTTTGTTTTGTTTTATTTTGACAGATTTCTTCACCAACAAAGGAGGTGCAATTAAACAGTGGAAGACCTCTAGAACATTTATGGATATATCAAAGTTACCAGACCGGGTAAGTCAAGTGCAAAATATGACTATTGGTAAAGCAGTTTTTTTATGAAACTATAATTAAGATTTCTAACAGGACTCTGGCCATGAACTGGCATATGTGGATGCTACTGGGAGACTGTGTCCAAAGTTTGCAGCTTGTTACCCGACTTTGTCAAAACACGTTCTAAGGCATCATGTGAAGAGGGCTCCACAAGAACCGATTTCTTTAACCTGTGGTCGTTTGAAAGAAATACCTACTGAACCCTTTGATCCAGACACGACAACACAAACACCTGTTGATCCCGTTACTGATTCTTTAGAGGACATTGATTTT